>NC_041380.1:429338267-429361736 GCF_002162155.2 Triticum dicoccoides
CGCTCCTGGCCGCGCCCCCTGCAAGTCATCGCTGCCTCGCCGTGCCCGTGCTCCTCCCCGCACCCCCTGCCTACCCGCGTCCCTTGCCCCGCACTCGCCGTCGCCGGCCACGGCCGCCGCCAAAGCCCCTGCTGCCCCGTGCATCCCGCTCGTCGGTCTGGTTCCCGCCACCGGCCGTGCCCTTGGCCAC
The DNA here is from genome assembly GCF_002162155.2 of Triticum dicoccoides. Lineage (NCBI taxonomy): Eukaryota > Viridiplantae > Streptophyta > Magnoliopsida > Poales > Poaceae > Triticum > Triticum dicoccoides. The sequence goes on from NC_041380.1 coordinate 429,338,458, forward strand.
CGGCAATGCCCGCTGCCCGCCCCGTAACCGCTAGCTCATGCGCCCGCTAAGGCCAGCCCCTGGCCAATGACAGGAGGGGCCCACCTGAGAACGTTTTGTCAAAAAAATAATAGTAATAAATTAATAAAAATTAATAAAAGTTAATAAATAGTAATTAAAGTAATTTATTAATTAACTAATTAAATAGTTAATTAAGTTAATTAATCATAATTAGATTAACCTGATCACTCATTAACCTAATAAACTGTTAGTTAATTAACAGAGTATGACGAACGGGATCCACCTGTCAGGTTGACCAGGTCAACTGCTGACGTCATGATGACGTCAGCAGACACTATTCTGGATAATGTTGATTTAATTAATTAAATAAATCCTAAAAATGATTTAAATCTTTTAAAATTAATATAAAATAAACCGTAGCTCGGATGGAAAAACTTTGTACATGAAAGTTGCTCAGAACGACGAGACGAATCCGGATACGCAGCCCGTTCATCCGCCACGCATCCCTAGCATAGCTAACACACAGCTTTCCCCCTCCGATTCATTTGTTTGAAAACGCGAAACACCAGGGATATTTTCCCGGATGTTTCCCCCCTTCACCGGTACCACCTCGTACCGCGTTAGGGCACACCTAGCATCATGCTTTGTCATGTCATGCATCATCATGCATTTCTTTGCATTATATTTATTGTTTCTTCCCCCTCTTCTCTCGCTGGACATCGAGACCGACGCCGCTGCTACCCAGTTCGACTACGGTGTTAACGACACGTCCTTCTTGCCAGAGCAACCAGGCAAGCCCCCCCCTCTTAATCACTAGATATCGCCTACTCTCCTCTATACTGCTTGCATTAGAGTAGTGTGGCATGTTACTGCTTTCCGTTAATCCTATTCTGATGCATAGCCTGTCATTGTTGCTACAACTGTTGATACCTTACCTGCAATCCTAAATGCTTAGTATAGGATGCTAGATTATCATCAGTGGCCCTACACTCTTGTCCGTCTGCCATGCTATACTACTGGGCCGTGAACACTTCAGGAGGTGATCACGGGCATATGATATATACTTATACTGTTACATTACTTATGATACTGTTCGGAGATGGGGGCTGAAGGGGTAGGTGGCTCCATCCCGGTAGAGGTGGGCCTGGGTTCCCGACGGCCCCCGACTGTTACTTTGTGGCAGAGCGACAGGGCAGGTTGAGACCACCTAGGAGAGAGGTGGACCTGGCCCTGGTCGGCGTTCGCGGATACATAACACGCTTAACGAGATCTTGGTATTTGATCTGAGTCTGGCCACTGGCCTATACGCACTAACCATCTACGCGGGGACAGTTATGGGCACTCGATGTCGTGGTATCAGCCGAAGCCTTCGTGACATCAGCGACTGAGCGGCGCGCGCTGGACTGGACTGGAACGCCTACTCTTGTATAACGGAGGTTAGGTCTGCTCACCGAGCGCGTTCGCAACGTGCAAGTCTGCAAAGGGTGATGGGCCCAGACCCCTGCGCCATAGGATTTAGACCGGCATGCTGACCTCTCTGTTGTGCCTAGGTAGGGCTGCGATGTGTTGATCTTCCGAGGCCGGGCAAGACCTAGGAAAGTGTGTCCGGCCAAATGGGATCTAGCGTGTTGGGAAATGTGGTGCACCCCTGCAGGGAAGTTGATCTATTCGAATAGCCGTGTCCCTCGGTAAAAGGACGACCCGGAGTTGTACCTTGACCTTATGACAACTAGAACCAGATAATTAATAAAACACACCCTTCCAAGTGCGAGATACAACTGGTGATCGCTCTCTCACAAGGCGACGAGGGGAGGATCGTCGGTTAGGATTATGCTATGTGATGCTTCTTGGTGAACTTACCATCTACTCTCTTCTTCTGCTGCAAGATGGAGGTGGCCAGAAGCGTAGTCCTCCCAGGATTAGCTATCCCCCTCTTATTCCGGCTTTCTGCAGTTCAGTCCACATATGATACCCTTATTCCATTTGATACCAATGCATACATATGTAGTGTAGCGCCTTGCTTGCGAGTACATTGGATGAGTACTCACGGTTGCTTTGCTCCCTCTTTTCCCCCTTTTCTATACTCGATTGCTGCGACCAAATGATGGAGCCCAGGAGCCAGATGCCACCGTCGACGATGACTCCTACTACACTGGAGGAGCCTACTACTACGTGCAGCCCGCTGACAGTGACCAGGAGTAGTTTAGGAGGATCTCAGGCAGGAGGCCTGCGCCTCTTTCGATCTGTATCCTAGTTTGTGCTAGCCTTATTAAGGCAGACTTGTTTAACTTATGTCTGTACTCAGATATTGTTGCTTATGCTGACTCGTCTATGATCGAGCTCTTGTATTCGAGCCCTCGAGGCCCCTATCTTGTAATATGATGCTTGTATGACTTATTTTATTTCTAGAGTTGTGTTGTGATATCTTCCCGTGAGTCCCTGATCTTGATCGTACACGTTTGCGTGTATGATTAGTGTACGGTCAAATTGGGGGCGTCACAAGTTGGTATCAGAGCCGACTGCTTGTAGGAATCCCCCTTCGACACTCCTTGGCCGAAGTTGAGTCTAGTCGATGAAAACTGTTTAACTAACATGGCTGTGCGGCCCATGGGCCCACGTCGCCATTGGGTGGTATTAGGATCTTTTACTCCTCGATGCTTACTCTGGGACTCTGAACTCTCTTCTATTTGGGTTAAATGATTTTACTAAATTTGACTCTAGGTTCTCGTAACTACTTTCTCCCGGAGAGCCCCTTATTATAGATGAACGTCTGCTACACCAGAATATTCAGAAGATACTCTCCGATGTTATCCCGAGAACTTGTGCTCATTGCGTTTGCAAGTCCCTTCCACCGTCAACCCCTATAGATAACTACATGCACTTGCCATTCTTACCTTAGTCCCCAGTTGCTCTTGTTATTATCCCGAAATACTCGTTGTTCCGATAATCCTTGTACCTACTGCCCTGCAGTTCCTTGTTACATGAATACCCCTACGGATATTTTCTCGCACTTGCCAAGTATCCGCTCATCCCCAGTTGTTCAGGTGTTTCACAAAGGTCTTCGAAATACCATTCGATCTCCTAAAAATCATCAACCACCTATTGCTCTCGAAATTCTTACTCGCTTGCATTATGATTGAACCCATAAGTATGGTAATCTTATTGACATCCTTAGTCGTTATCAGTTTGAGTCTGTTGAATCAATATGTTGTGAATGCTCGCAATCCTTAATCAGATCCTTCATTTCGTCCTTCCGGCTCAGACGTCATTTTAAACATGAGCTGGATCTCGACCAATCAAATTGCCTTCGATTGTACCCCTAAGGCTATTCAACTTATCCATCCCTAATCAGAGCATTGCTTCTGATCCCTTGTCTTGGAATTCATAATTCCTTTGCATTTGAACTTTGAATTAGTTAGTTGTTTCTATAATCAGATCTCCTTGCATTTTCTTCCTCTGGTTGAGTACCGATGCTCACATCAGATCCCTTGTGGACCAGCGGTTCCTTTGTTGGATTTTATCCGATAGTGTCCTTCATATTGAATAACCTTGTGAGCCTTCCATGGGTATATAATGCCTTTGGTAAATTGTATCCTCTGCTTTTGAACAATGCTCTACTTTCGAGCTGGTGATGTTTACTATTGAAGCTTGCAAAATATATTGCCATGATACCCCGATGGGTTGAACCTATGCCTTCCTTATTATGTGTGAACTCGAAAGTCTTCACGAGTCATACTCTTCTGGTATTTTGTTAGATAAAATTTCTACACTACAACTTCATCAAAAGCGAGAAGTAAAATGAAAGGTTATGCATGGAAGAAGTGGGAGTCAGACCTTGAGCCTTTGCGTTCATGCCCATGGACCCGATGTGAAACTTATCGTCGAAGCTTCTTGTAAATGATATTAGTCCCCTTGTTATAAGTTCGTCCTGTATCTATGTTTGGTCCTTTGCAATCATGGTTCCGACCATATTTTCTCATTAATACCATTTATCAGACAAGTTGAGTACTTGTCTTGTGCAGATCATTGCACCTGTCCAACCTTTACTTTGATCTACCGTCGAGTATTACACTAGGATATCTTGATAATGTCATGGAACTACATAACTTCTTATGGGTTCTTCATCAACTGTCATTTCTCACCGACTTCAATTTTTCTGGGTTCTGGGTTGTCATCAACCGAGAACACCGATATGTGAACCGATGCCTCATTCTGGTTCGATAACCCTAATTAATTTTCGTTGCTTATGAGTTTAATAATCCTTTCCGTCATTCCTAGCCTGATCGGCTATACCGTTATTGGGCTAATTTTTAACTGTGCTACCTGGTCCTTATCTTCGGAGCACCAGTTTTGACGATGAGCTAAGCTTACGTCGATCTTCCTCGTCAAATCAATTCTCCTCGAATAGCAAACTTGATTTCAAGTTTGTGTCATACCCATGGTTCCAATAACCTTTCGCTTCATCATTCCTTTGACTTGATGTCATCGTCGACCGATTACATCTTCATGAAACCTCTCGACAAAAATTTGTCATGATCATCATCAACATTTTGAGTTCTTCCAGGATATCAATTGTCGGGACCCCGATTCTAAGTCACACCAATCTAGCATGTAACACCTCATATCACTTTGCAGCCTCACGCACGGTATTCCCACGGGTGTCGCCTTACCATGGCCCGGGACCGTTTGCGCCTTTTGGCTCACGTATATGATAGTATCGCTAGCATCCATATGACAGAGAACCCGGGCCGACATGACTGGTTGTGAACCCAAAATGGCACTAACTTACGGGGACAGGCATACATGAATCAACATCGAGCATGTCGGTCAGCAGAATGCGAATCCGGGCTGTAGCACTGGGCTAACAGGACTCCGGGGAACCCGGGCTGTAGCAGGCTAGGCAGGACTCCGGAGGTCACCGCGTGACATTTCACCGAAGGGACAGACACGTGAATGAAATGAAACACATGCCGGCCAGTCAAGTGTCCTGAGCAGTAGTGCTGGGCTAGCAGGACTCCGGTGAACCGGGCTGTAGCGGACTACTATGACTCAAGGAAGCACTAGACTACATTTTCCCATAAGAGAGGCTGCCAAGGATAAACAACTAGGTTGTCGGATCCCACACATACCAAGCATACAAGAAATGGAAGCATTACATGTCTAAGTACAGACAACTTCAAAAGGAAAAGGCTCAGAAGCCTGACTATCTACAAGTCCCTTCCAAGGGTACAAGATCATAGCTGAGGTAACAAGCTACTCGTCGAAGTCCAAGTGGTACTACTAGTGAGACAGATGTCTCACCTGCAAAACATAAATAAAGCAAACGTGAGTACAAAGGTACTCAGCAAGACTTACATCAGATCCTATCATACATGCATTTGTATCAAGAAGGTAATGTGGGGTTTAGTTGCAGCAAGCCAGCTTTGACTCAGTGGCTATCCTGTTCTTCGACAACGAGAAACTTCTTTGAGGTGAGGCAGCACACACGAGTCCACTAATCACCACATCAATACACTACTATGGATTCATCCCCGTCTCCTTACGAGAAGGCCATCCATAGCACTCACACTTGTCTTGAGCATTTTAGAGTATCCACTTTAAGTTGTCTATGTACCACGTAAGCATCCAAGAAGTCCATAACCGAGGACACGGCTATTCGAATAGATCATGATAACCCTGCAGTGGTGTACTTCTTCACACACGCTTTCACCACTTATCACCATATACACGTCATGTATCTCGGTAACCTTCAAGCGGATGCCTGGCGAGGGTGTCGGCCACGACCTGACTAACCACACAAGACTCTAGTCCAGGTTTATCGCCTATTCGGGTTCCATCCGCAAGGAGATCCGGCCGGGGTTTCGCTCACGGCCCCAAACGATGTGTACAGGGTTCCCGAGCCCACCATCCGGGTGCCACTCGGTACACCGGGCCATGTGTGCCTAGTCTGTCCCAAGTCCACCCTGCCGGGTGCCACTCTGTAGAAAAATAGCACTACCTACAAACATGAGAAACTATTTGCAACTCCTGGACAGAGATCAAGGCGGTTAATAAGTCGAGAGAGCTTGGAGCGCCCGGAGCCCAATGTGTGGTTGTAGCTAGTCCTTGGAGGTTAATAACTCAGAACTCAGTTCTTAGGGACGGTTCCAGTGAGACAACCCACCATGTACTCCTACATGGCCTCTCACCGCTACCTTTACCAAATCGTGTTCACACGCTTAGCTCTCAGCACCGGAACATATCATATCACTCCAATTCATTCCTGATGAATCAGACCTGACAAACTCTAAGCAATAGCAGGCAAAGCATGGTAGGAACACAACATGTCTCAAACCACTCCTACACATGCTAGTGGGTTTTAACTATTTACTGTGGCAATGACAGGTCATGCAGAGGAATGGGTTCAACTACCGCAGCATAAAGTAGCAGTTGAATCGTTGTTGTCCTGATGCATTAAATGAGAGCATGAGCGAGAGAGTTGGATTGTATCGGAATGAACAAGGGGGGTTACTTGCCTGTAGCTGAGACGTGATGCACACATCCACTTTCAGTGAGAGCTGACTTGACACTAATCATCTTGCATGGTGGCTTACCATGGCCAACAGACTTCTCAGGCTCGGGTGGAGCATAATTGGTTTGAGAGCAGTCACGTGCATAGTGTCCTGGCTCTCCGCATGTGAAGCAAGTCCCTGAAGTAGGACGTGGACCCGCATTGACAAGCAGTCTACCGATAGGCCTGGGTGGAGCATACGGTTGAGCTGGGTGAGGCGCCACATAAGAAGGCCTCGGTGTATAACCGGGTGGAAGAGCGGAGTTCGGAACCCAAATCTGGCACTTCTGCAAAGTAGAACCGGAAGAAGAACCCAAACCCGGGTGTGCTTACGAGACTCCTCGTAAGTGAGTTGAGCTGTCTCTGCATTAATGGCCTTGTTCACAAGAGCCTGGAATGTATTGCAATGATGCAAGTGGAGATCATGATGCAACTTGGGGTTGAGACCCATCCGGAACCTAGCCCGCTTCTTGGCGTCCGTGGACACCTCTTCTGTAGCATAGCGCGCAAGGTTCTCAAACTCTCTACTGTAAGCATCAACAGCCATCTTACTCTAGGTGAAACTACAGAACTCTTCTTTCTTGCGGTCAATGAGAGCCTGAGGAATGTGATGCTCGCGAAAAGCCTCTGTGAAATCTCTCCAGGTGGTTATCTGGCCAGCTAGAAGCATAGACTCATAGTTCTGCCACCAAATACTAGCAGGACCTTCCAGATGATAAGCAGCATAGGTGACCTTGTCACTTTCAGCTACGTTCGCAGAACGCAGCTTGTGTGTGATACTACGTAGCCAGTCATCTACATCGAGTGGTTCAATGGAATGATGGAAGGTAGGTGGTTTCAGACCAATGAAATCATAGATGGACGCTGACTCTTTGTGCTGATGGGAGGTGTTCTCCTCAATACGTGCTAACAAGCGGTTATACTCTCGCTTGTTCTTCTCCATCTCTAACATGAACTCTGCCAATGAAGGCTGGTCGGGAGGATCCTCATCCCTACCATCTTCATGGTTCCGGCTATGAGCAACAGAACTTCGGTTAACTGACGACATCCTGAAGAACCAACCAAGGAAACAAGGATGGATTCAGCATCATCATAAGGATGTAGAATATAGTACGAGGAAAGTACTATCTCTTGAACTCCTAGGACAAATTCGGCAGCATAACGGCAGTATAATGCTCAAAATGAGACATTCTGCAAAAGATGGGGTAGCAGCATACTCAACATCATCCCTCAAGGTTCTGAGATATTACTAAACAGGCTACACCGGAGGTACTCAAACTGGGATATGACTCAGATCAACCAAACCTTAGAGACTATGGAGTAGTAACACGTGATCCTGATAGACGGAGAGGAAAGCCTAGTTCCTTAACCCTGTAGGAAAGATAGGATGACTCAGATCAGAAGACATGAGGTATAAGGAGTAAAAAGAGCCTTACGTTCCCTTCCACAATCAATTCCCTTATATAGCTAAAGAATTTCTAGACCCAACTTCGACCAGGTTGGCTTGGTAATCCTACAGGCAGTCAGGCTCTGATACCAAAGCTGTCGGGACCCCGATTCTAAGTCACACCGATCTAGCATGTAACACCTCATATCACTTTCTGGCCTCATGCACGGTATTCCCACGGGTGTCGCCTTACCATGGACCGGGACCATTTGCGCCTTATGGCTCACGTATATAATAGTATCGCTAGCATCCATATGACAGAGAACCCGGGCCGACATGACTAGTCGTGAACCCAAAGTGGCACTAACTTACGGGGACAAGCATACATGAATCAACATCGAGCATGTCGGTCAGCAGCGTGCGAATCCGGGCTGTAGCACTAGGCTAACAGGACTCCGGGGAACCTGGGATGTAGTAGGCTAGGTAGGACTCCGGAGGTCACCGCGTGGCATTTCCCCGAAGGGACAGACACAGGAACGAAATGAAACACATGCCGGCCAGTCAAGTGTCCTGAGTAGTAGTGCTGGGCTAGCAGGACTCCGGTGAACCGGTCTGTAGCGGACTACTATGGCTCAAGGAAGCACTAGACTACATTTCCCCATAAGAGAGGCTGCCAAGGATAAACAACTAGATTGTCGGATCCCACACATAGCAATACACGTCACACGTACGCATAACATGCAAGTATGTGCTGTACAACATGGCATCACAACATAACGCAAATCGTATAGATAAAGGCCCAGAAGAGCCACATAGCATTAAATACAAACAGGGGTCACATGACCCATCATTCAGAGCATACAAGCAACGGAATCATTACATGTCTGAGTACAGACAATTACAAAAGGAAAAGGCTCAAAAGCCTGACTATCTACAAGTCCCTTCCAAGGGTACAAGATCGTAGCTGAGGTAACAAGCTACTCGTCGAAGTCCAAGTGGTACTACTAGTGAGACAGATGTCTCACCTGCAAAACATAAATAAAGCAAACGTGAGTACAAAGGTACTCAGCAAGACTTACATCAGATCCTATCATACATGCATTTGTATCAAGAAGGTAATGTGGGGTTTAGTTGCAGCAAGCCAGCTTTGACTGAGTGGTTATCCTGTTCTACAACAACGAGAAACTTGTTTGAGGTGAGGTAGCGCACACGAGTCCACTAATCACCACATCAATACACTACTATGGATTCAACCCCGTCTCCTTATGAGAAGGCCATCCATAGCACTCACACTTGTCTTGAGAATTTTAGAGTATCCACTTTAAGTTGTCTATGTACCACGTAAGCATCCAAGAAGTCCATAACCGAGGACACGGCTATTCGAATAGATCATGATAACCCTGCAGGGGTGTACTTCTTCACACATGCTTTCACCACTTATCACCATATACACGTCATGTATCTCGGCAACCTTCAAGCAGAAGCCTCGCGAGGGTGTCGGCCACGACCTGACTAACCACACAAGACTCTAGTCCAGGTTTATCGCCTATTCGGGTTCCATCCGCAAGGAGATCCGGCCGAGGTTTCGCTCACGGCCCCAAACGATGTGTACAGGGTTCTCGAGCCCACCATCCGGGTGCCACTCGGTACACCGGGCCACGTGTGCCTAGTCTATGCCAAGTCCACCCTGTCGGGTGCCACTCGGTAGAAAAATAGCACTACCTACAAACACCAGAAACTATTTGCAACTCCTGGACAGAGATCAAGGCCGTTAATAAGTTGAGAGAGCTTGGAGCGCCCGGAGCCCAATGTGTGGTTGTAGCTAGTCCTTGTACAACATACACAAAACTCAGTTCTTAGGAACGGTTCCAGTGAGACAACCCACCATGTACTCCTACATGGCCTCTCACCGCTACCTTTACCAAATCGTGTTCACACGCTTAGCTCTCAGCACCGGAACATATCATATCACTCCAATTCATTCCCGATGAATAAGACCTGACAAACTCTAAGCAATAGCAGGCAAAGCATGGTAGGAACACAACATGGCTCAAACAACTCCTACACATGCTAGTGGGTTTTAACTATTTACTGTGGCCATGACAGGTCGTGCAGAGGAATGGGTTCAACTACCGCAGCATAAAGTAGCAGTTGAATCGTTGTTGTCCTGATGCAATAAATGAGAGCAGGAGCGAGAGAGTAGGATTGTATCGGAATGAACAAGGGGGGTTGCTTGCCTGGTAGATCAACAGGGAGGCACTTCTCCTCAGACAGGTACTCTCGAACACTCTCCGGAGCAGGACCTATCGAGAAGGAACGGTGTCGGAAATCAATACGCAATCATATGCAACAATATGATGCATGAAAATGGCATGAAGATGTGATGTTGTTTGAGTTAATGCATCTAGCATTTATTTAGTTAAGGTCCATTTGAACCAAGGGTTCAAATTCAACTCCAAATTAAGCTCTTAAATATGCCATTTATATGTTTCCATATATACAGCATGTATAGGTTGGTTTTTCATGCATTAAAATGGTACACATGGATAGATCGAATTTTTCTAATCATTTTTCATATATAAATTATTTCAATCTGAGCTACGGTTGAATTTCTATGAATTTTTGAAGTTTTGAATATATTCTGGAATTTCCTGATTTATTTTAAAACCAGAAAATGATATATTGCGTCAGCACTATGTCGGCATGACGTAAGCGAGTCAACGGGGCTGACCAGGTCAAACCTGAACCGTGGGGCCCGCGTGGCATTGACTCAGTTGACTAGCTAGAAGGGTTATAATTAACCTAAACTAGAGATGTTAGCAGGGCGGGGCCCACTTGTCATCGACTAAGAGGTTAACTAAGCAGTGATTAGGCCCTAATCTAACCACTGCCACATCAGCACCATCGAATCAAGTCACCGACGACCTTACGGGATGGCGGTGGCTTGTCGGAATCTCTATTTCGGTGACCATTCGCGCGGTGGAGGGCATCTACGTGTTGCGGGTGCTCGGCCACATCCATCTACGCAAGCGGGAGGGAATGAGGTGGTCGGAAACAGCAACGGCGGCGAGCGAGGCGGCGGCCAGAGTTCGGGCATCACCGAGGACGATGCTATGGTGCAGCTACGGACGAATCGATGGGAGATTTCGGCTCCTGGGAACATCTCGAGCCCGAGGGCATGCTCAGACGCGAGCTAAGGCATCTGTGGCCACGGCGGCTCCATGGCCGGTGGTAACAAGCTCATGGCCACGACGGCTAGGCGGTTTGGAGGACGAAAATGATAGTGGCGCTAGAGGGGAAAGATTCGTGAGCTCACAGGGAGGCGGAGTAGTGGGTCAGCATGCTCGGGGGCGCCCTGGAGCTAGCGAATCGACGATGGGAAGGTCCGGTGACCGGTGGTGGAGAATACGACGATGGCGTCATTGTGGTGCCTCCAGGCTCGCCTACTTCATTGTGAAGTAGCCTTAGGTGGTCGCGGAGCTCTGGACACGGTCGGAGAAGCGAGGGGGAGGCGGTGGCTACGCGGGTGACGACAGCGAGCTCGCGGGCGAATCGGCCATGGCGGGAGAGGCGAGGGACAGAGCAGGGGGGAGAGTGAGAGGGTCAGAGCGATTGGGATGGCACCAAGGAGGTCGGCCGCGGTGTCGAGCTGGCCTGGGGACACAGGCAGACGCCCTGGTGACGTGGCGCTCTCGGGCGGGCGCGCGTGCGCGTCCTTCTGGCTCGAGGAGGAGGATGACTGGCGTCGCCTGTCGGCTGGGCCGGCTAGAGGAGTTGGGCCAGGTAAGTGGGCTGCCAGGTAAGGTTAGGTGAGCTTTTCTCCATTTTGTTTTCTTTTCTATTTTCCGACATTTGTTTCTGATTTAGTAGAAATACTATATCATTTTATTTAATTCTGTCAAATTTTGCAGGGACCTAAGGGATTAATCCAAAGCCCCTCACCAAAATTCAGAATTATTGGACAATATTTTGTATATATAAAAATATTTATCCAACACCAATAAATACTGGATTAATTCCAAATGCTCAAAATAAATATTATGAGCTCTTTAAAATATTGGTTTGATTTTTATCTCTATCCAATATTTTCAGAGAGCAACATGAGCATTTTCTTGGACCCTTTTGGAGCAATTTTTATCTGGATTATTTCCAAAAATGATGCTGATGGTTTCCCAAATCCCCATTTCAAATTTAAATGGAATTTAAACATGATGCACAATGACTAGCTGGTCTAGGTCATACCAGAACTAGGGATGTTACAACTCGCCCCCACTCGGAAGAATCTCGTCCCGAGATTCAGGAGTCGGTGGAAAGAAAGTGGGGTACTCAAGTCGAAGACGATCTTAACGCTCCCAAGTAGCTTCTCTCTCGGAATGATGAGATCACTGAACCTTGAGAAACTTGATGTTATGACATCGAGTGAGACGCTCTGCTTGATCCAGAATGCGGACGGGGTACTCTCGATATGTGAGGTTATCTTGGAGATCAAGCGTTTCGTGGTCCACTCCGCAGATGGGATCCGAGAAGCAATGCCTGAGTTGAGAGAAGTGGAAGACATCATGTACTCGAGAAAGATGTGGGGGTAGTTCCAACTGTTAGGCAACCTCTCGTCGTTTAGCGAGAATGCGCAAGGGACCAATGTAACGAGGAGCCAACTTGCCCTTGATACCAAAACGATGGGTACCCTTCAAAGGGGTAACCCGAAGGTAAGCCTTGTCGTCAACTTCATAAGACACTTCCTTATGACGACGGTCATACTGGCTATTTTGACGTGATTGGGCTGTTTTTAAATTCTCACGAATGATGCGAACTTGCTCTTCTGCCTCCTAGATCATATCCGGTCCAAAGAATTGTCTTTCACCAGTTTCTGACCAGTTCAAAGGTGTTCGACATCTTCGTCCGTACAGAACCTCAAAAGGAGCTTTCTTGAGGCTGGATTGGTACCTATTGTTATAAGCAAACTCGGCGAAGGGAAGACACTTCTCCCAATCCATACCGAACGTGATAACACAAGATCTAAGCATGTCTTCGAGAATTTGGTTGACCCTTTCCACCTGACCACTCGATTGAGGGTGGAAAAGCGGTACTGAAGGAAAGATGGGTGCCCATGACAGTTTGGAAACTCTCCCAGAAATGAGAAGTGAAAAGACTACCACAGTCTGAATTGATCTCTAGTGGAACACCATGAAGTGACACTATTCGAGAAATATATAAGTCAGCGAGCTGACTAGCAGTGATACTCTCTCGAACAGGTAGGAAGTGAGCCACTTTGGAAAGACGATCAATGACTATGAAGATAGCATTATTCCCTCTCTTTGTCCTGGGAAAGCCGGTGATGAAGTCCATACCAACTTTATCCCATTTCCAGTCAGGAATATCTAAAGGTTGAAGGGTGCCAGCAGGTCTTTGATGCTCTGCCTTAACGCTACGACAAACGTCACAGTTAGCAATAAATTGAGCAATTTCTCTCTTCATCCTAGTCCACCAGAACCTCTGGCGTAGGTCTTGATATATCTTAGTACTACCAGGATGAATCGTGAGAGGGGATTCATGCGCCTCCTTAAGGATTAATTGTCGAAGATGTTGATTCTTGGGAACCACCAAGCGACTCTCAAAGAAAACAACACCACGACCATCTATAGAGAAACTACCACCAACTCCCTTGTTAATGTTTCTCTTGATCCGGGAAATTCCCGTATCCTGCTTCTGAGCAGAGATGATCTGATCCACAAGAGTAGGTTTCGCCACCAAGGTAGAAAGGAATCCGTGAGGAGCGATGTGAAGGTTTAGCTTACAGAATTCCTCATGGAGAAGTGGTTGGCCCTGCTGCAACATGACATTGTTGCAATAGGACTTACGACTTAGTGCATCAGCCATGACATTTCCCTTGCCTAGGGTGTAGGTAATCCCTAAGTCATAATCTGAGATCAACTCCAGCCAACGTCTTTGCCTAAGGTTCAAATCTGGTTGGGTGAAGATATACTTGAGACTCTGGTGGTCGGTGTAAATCTCGCAACGTTTACCAAGAAGGTAATGTCGCCAGGTCTTAAGTGCATAGACTACGGTTGCAAGCTCTAGATCATGTGTAGGATAATTCTCCTCATGTGGATGCAACTGTCGAGATGCATAGGCAATCACATGGTGATCTTGCATAAGAATGCAACCTAGTCCCTGTTGTGAGGCGTCGCAATAGATAACAAAGTCTTTAGTGAAATCCGGTGGCACAAGTATGGGAGCAGAAGTCAGGCGTCTTTTGAGTTCCTGAAAACTGTACTCACACTGTGGGGACCACTTAAACTTTTTATCTTTCTTGAGAAGTTCCGTGAGAGGTTTGGCCACTTTGGAGAAGTTCTCAACAAAGCAGCGACAATAACTGGCTAGACCAAGGAAACTCCTAACTTGCTTAACTGTTTCAGGCGGAGTCCAATCAAGAATGTCCTGAACTCTCTCGGGATTGATCGCAATGCCCTTACCAGATATCACGTGGCCTAGGTAGGTCACTTCTGGCAACCAAAATTCGCACTTGGAGAACTTGGCATAAAGGCAGTGCTCTCTGAGTTTTTCTAGCACAAGTCTAAGATGTTCGACATGCTCTTCCTCGTTCTTCGAGTAAATAAGGATATCATCGAGGTAAACCACGACGAACTTATCTAAGTACTCCATGAAGATCGAGTTAATCAAGCGAGAGAATGTAGCTGGAGCGTTGGTTAGACCAAAGGACATGACGGTGTACTCGTACTGACCATAACGAGTGACAAAAGCCGTCTTAGGAATGTCCCCATTTCTGATCTTAATTTGGTGGTAGCCTAACCTCAAATCCATCTTTGAAAAGACTGAGGATCCAGCGAGCTGATCATAGAGGTCGTTGATCCTGGGGAGCGGATACTTGTTCTTTATCATGACCAAATTAACGGGACGATAATCTACAACCATTCGGTCCGTACCATCCTTCTTCTTGACGAAGAGGACGGGGCAAGCCCAGGGAGAAGAACTAGGACGGATGAAACCCTTTTGCAAGGATTCATCGAGTTGTTTCTTAAGCTCAGCTAGTTCTAAGGGTGCCATCTTGTAAGGTCTCCTAGAGATTGGAGTGCTTCCTGGGATAAGATCTATGACAAACTCTACATCTCTGTCAGGTGGAATACCTGGCAGTTCCTCTGGAAAGACATCCGGAAAGTCACGGACTACCGGGATATCTTCAAGGTCAGGAAGAGGGTTGGCATTAAGAGAATAGAGTTGGCGCTTTGCAACTCTAGTGGAGACAGTGACTATCTTGCCAGATGGGTGTGTAAGCTGAACAGACCTGGTGTAACAATCAATCTTGGCATAATGAGCTTTCATCCAGTCCATACCCATGATGATGTTAATATATGTAGACTTGAGGTCTATAAGTGATGCAAGGAATACAACTCTGTCAACAAGGATTACATTACCATGGCTTATTCTGGTAGTTTTCCATCTAGACCCTGGGGTTTGGATTTCAAGTGGAGTTGATATATCACAAAATGACATGTCGTGCAAACGAGCATAGCCTTCAGAAATGAAGGAGTGAGATGCTCCGGTATCGAACAGAACCGAAGCTGGATGACAGTTGACAAGGAGTGTACCAAGAACGACATCCGGATCATCATGAGCGTCTTTAGCTGAGACGTGATGCACACATCCATGTTCAGTGAGAGCTGACTTGACACTAATCATCTTGCATGGTGGCTTACCACGGCCAACAGACTTCTCAGGCTGGGGTGGAGCATAATTGGTTTGAGAGCAGTCACGTGCATAGTGTCCTGGCTCTCCGCATGTGAAGCAAGTCCCTGAAGTAGGACGTGGACCCGCATTGACAAGCGGTCTACCGATAGGCCTGGGTGGAGCATACGGTTGAGCTGGGTGAGGCGCCACATAAGAAGGCCTCGGTGTATAACCGGGTGGAAGAGCGGAGTTTGGAACCCAAATCCGGCACTTCTGCAAAGTAGAACCGGAAGAAGAACCCAAACTCGGGTGTGCTTACGAGACTCCTCGTAAGTGAGTTGAGCTGTCTCTGCATTAATGGCCTTGTTCACAAGAGCCTGGAATGTATTGCAATGATGCAAGTGGAGATCACGATGCAACTTGGGGTTGAGACCCTTCCGGAACCTAGCCCGCTTCTTGGCGTCCATGACACCTCTTCTGTAGCATAGCGCGCAAGGTTCTCAAACTCTCTACTGTAAGCATCAACAGCCATCTTACTCTGAATGAAACTACAGAACTCTTCTTTCTTGCGGTCAATGAGAGCCTGAGGAATGTGATGCTCGTGAAAAGCCTCTGTGCAATCTCTCCGGGTGGTTATCTGGCCAGCTGGAAGCATAGCCTCATAGTTCTGCCACCAAATACTAGCAGGACCTTCCAGATGATAAGCAGCATAGGTGACCTTGTCACTTTCAGCTACGTTCGCAGAATGCAGCTTGTGTGTGATACTACTAGCCAGTCATCTACATCGAGTGGTTCAATGGAATGATGGAAGGTAGGTGGTTTCAGACCAATGAAATCATAGATGGACGCTAACTCTTTGTGCTGATGGGAGGTGTTCTCCTCAATACGTGCTAACAAGTGGTTAGACTCTCGCTTGTTCTTCTCCATCTCTAACATGAACTCTGCCAATGAAGGCTGGTCGGGAGGATCCTCATCCCTACCATCTCCGTGGTTCCGGCTATGAGCAACAGAAATTCGGTTAACTGATGACATCCTGAAGAACCAACCAAGGAAACAAGGATGGATTCAGCATCATCATAAGGATGTAGAATATAGTACTAGGAAAATACTATCTCTTGAACTCCTAGGACAAATTCGGCAGCATAACGGCAGTATAATGCTCAAAATGAGACATTCTGCAAAAGACGGGGTAGCAGCATACTCAACATCATCCCTCAAGGTTCTGAGATATTACTAAACAGGCTACACCGGAGCTACTCAAACTGGGATATGACTCAGATCAACCAAACCTTAGAGACTATGGAGTAGTAACACGTGATCCTGATAGACGGAGAAGAAAGCCTAGTTCCTTAACCCTGTAGGAAAGATAGGATGACTCAGATCAGAAGACATGAGGTATAAGGAGTAAAAAGAGCCTTACGTTCCCTTCCACAATCAATTCCCTTATATAGCTAAAGAGTTTCTAGACCCAACTTCGACCAGGTTGGCTTGGTAATCCTACAGGCAGTCAGGCTCTGATACCAAAGCTGCCGGGACCCCGATTCTAAGTCACAGCGATCTAGCATGTAACACCTCATATCACTTTGTGGCCTCATGCACGGTATTCCCACGGGTGTCGCCTTACCATGGCCCGGGACCATTTGTGCCTTATGGCTCACGTATATAATAGTATCGCTAGCATCCATATGACAGAGAACCCTGGCCGACATGACTAGTCGTGAACCCAAAGTGGCACTAACTTACAGGGACAAGCATACATGAATCAACACCGAGCATGTCGGTCAGCAGCGTGTGAATCCGGGCTGTAGCACTAGGCTAACAGGACTCCGGGGAACCCGGGATGTAGCAGGCTAGGCAGGACTCCGGAGGTCACCGCGTGGCATTTCCCCGAAGGGACAGACACAGGAACGAAATGAAACACATGCCGGCCAGTCAAGTGTCCTGAGTAGTAGTGCTGGGCTAGCAGGACTCCGGTGAACCGGTCTGTAGCGGACTACTATGGCTCAAGGAAGCACTAGACTACATTTCCCCATAAGAGAGGCTGCCAAGGATAAACAACTAGATTGTCGGATCCCACACATAGCAATACACGTCACACGTACGCATAACATGCAAGTATGTGCTGTACAACATGGCATCACAACATAACGCAAATCGTATAGATAAAGGCCCAGAAGAGCCACATAGCATTAAATACAAACAGGGGTCACATGACCCATCATTCAGAGCATACAAGCAACGGAAGCATTACATGTCTGAGTATAGACAACTACAAAAGGAAAAGGCTCAGAAGCCTGACTATCTACAAGTCCCTTCCAAGGGTACAAGATCGTAGCTGAGGTAACAAGCTACTCGTCGAAGTCCAAGTGGTACTACTAGTGAGACAGATGTCTCACCTGCAAAACATAAATAAAGCAAACGTGAGTACAAAGGTACTCAGCAAGACTTACATCAGATCCTATCATACATGCATTTGTATCAAGAAGGTAATGTGGGGTTTAGTTGCAGCAAGCCAGCTTTGATTGAGTGGCTATCCTGTTCTACGACAACGAGAAACTTGTTTGAGGTGAGGTAGCGCACACGAGTCCACTAATCACCACATCAATACACTACTATGGATTCAACCCCGTCTCCTTACGAGAAGGCCATCCATAGCACTCACACTTGTCTTGAGAATTTTAGAGTATCCACTTTAAGTTGTCTATGTACCACGTAAGCATCCAAGAAGTCCATAACCGAGGACACGGCTATTCGAATAGATCATGATAACCCTGCAGGGGTGTACTTCTTCACACATGCTTTCACCACTTATCACCATATACACGTCATGTATCTCGACAACCTTCAAGCGGAAGCCTGGCGAGGGTGTCGGCCACGACCTGACTAACCACACAAGACTCTAGTCCAGGTTTATCGCCTATTCGGGTTCCATCCGCAAGGAGATCCGGCCGGGGTTTCGCTCACGGCCCCAAACGATGTGTACAGGGTTCTCGAGCCCACCATCCGGGTGCCACTCGGTACACCGGGCCACGTGTGCCTAGTCTGTCCCAAGTCCACCCTATCGGGTGCCACTCGGTAGAAAAATAGCACTACCTACAAACACCAGAAACTATTTGCAACTCCTGGACAGAGATCAAGGCCGTTAATAAGTTGAGAGAGCTTGGAGCGCCCGGAGCCTAATGTGTGGTTGTAGCTAGTCCTTGTACAACATACACAGAACACAGTTCTTAGGGACGGTTCCAGTGAGACAACCCACCATGTACTCCTACATGTCCTCTCACCACTACCTTTACCAAATCGTGTTCACACGCTTAGCTCTCAGCACCGGAACATATCATATCACTCCAATTCATTCTCGATGAATCAGACCTGACAAACTCTAAGCAATAGCAGGCAAAGCATGGTAGGAACACAACATGGCTCAAACAACTCCTACACATGCTAGTGGATTTTAACTATTTACTGTGGCAATGACAGGTCATGCAGAGGAATGGGTTCAACTACCGCAGCATAAAGTAGCAGTTGAATCCTTGTTGTCCTGATGCAATAAATGAGAGCAGGAGCGAGAGAGTAGGATTGTATCGGAATGAACAAGGGGGGTTGCTTGCCTGGTAGATCAACAGGGAGGCACTTCTCCTCAGACAGGTACTCTCGAACACTCTCCGGAGCAGGACCCACCGAGAAGGAACGGTGTCGGAAATCAATACACAATCATATGCAACAATATGATGCATGAACATGGCATGAAGATGTGATGTTGTTTGAGTTAATGCATCTAGCATTTATTTAGTTGAGGTCCATTTGAACCAAGGGTTCAAATGCAACTCCAAATTAAGCTCTTAAATATGCCATTTATATGTTTTCATATATACAGCATGTATTGGTTGGTTTGTCATGCATGAAAATGGTACAGATGGATAGGTTGAATTTTTCTGATCATTTTTCATATATAAATTATTTCAATCTAAGCTACGGTTGAATTTCTATGAAGTTTTGAATATATTCTGGAATTTCCTGATTTATTTTAAAACCAGAAAATGATATATTGCGTCAGCACTACGTCGGCATGATGTAAGCGAGTCAATGGGGCTGACTAGGTCAAACCTGACCCGTGGGGCCCACGTGGCATTAACTCAGTTGACTAGCAGGGTTATAATTAACCTAAACTAGAGCTGTTAGCAGGGCGGGGCCCACTTGTTATTGACTAAGAGGTTAACTAAGCAGTGATTAGGCCCTAGTCTAACCACTGCCACGTCAGCACCACCGCATCAAGTCACCGGCGACCTTACAAGACGGTAGTGGCTTGTCGAAATCTCTATCGCGGCGACCATTCGCGCGGCGGAGGGCATCTACGCGTTGCGGGCGCTCGGCCGCATCCATCTACGCAAGCAGGAGGGAATGAGGTGGTCGGAAACAGCAACAGCGGCGAGCGAGGCGGCGGCCGGAGTTCGGGCATCACCGAGGACGATGCTATGGTGCAGCTATGGACGAACCGATGGGAGATTTTGGCTCCTGGGAACATCTCGAGCCCGAGGGCGTGCTCAGACGCGAGCTAAGGCATCTGTGGCCACGGCGGCTCCATGGCCGGCGGCAACAAGCTCACGGCCATGACGGCTAGGTGGTTTGGAGGACGAAAATGATAGCGGCCCTAGAGCTAGCGAATCAATGACGGGAAGGTCCGGTGACCGGTGGTGGAGAAGACGACAATGGCGTCGTTGCGGCACCTCCGGGCTCGCCTACTTCGTCATGGAGTAGCCTTAGGTCGTCGCGGAGCTCTGGACACGGTTGGAGAAGCAAGGGGAAGGCGGTGGCTAGCGGGCGATGACAGCGAGCTCGCGGGCGAATCAGCCATGGCGGGAGAGGCGAGGGACAGAGCAGGGGGGAGAGTGAGAGGGTCAGAGCGATCGGGACGGCACCAAGGAGGTCGGCCGCGGTGTCGAGGTGGCCTGGGGACACAGGTAGACGCCCTGGTGGCGTGGTGCTCTCGGGCGCGCGCACGTGCTCGTCCTTCTGGCTCGAGGAGGAGGACGACTGGCATCCCCAGTCGGCTGGGCCGGCTAGAGGAGTTGGGCCAGGTAAGTGGGCTGCCAGGTAATGTCAGGTGAGCTTTTCTCCATTTTGTTTTCTTTTCTATTTTCTGACATTTGTTTCTGATTTAGTAGAAATACTAAATCATTTTATTTAATTCTATCAAATTTTGCAGGGACCTAAGGGATTAATCCAAAGCCCCTCACCAAAATTCAGAATTATTGGACAATATTTTCTATATATAAAAATATTTATCCAATGCCAATAAATATTGGATTAATTCCAAATGCCCAAAATAAATATTTATGAGCTCTTTAAAATATTGGTTTGCTTTTTATCTCTATCCAATATTTTCAGAGAGCAACATGAGCATTTTCTTGGACCCTTTTGGAGCAATTTTTATCAGGATTATTTCCAGAAATGATTCTGAGGGTTTCCCAAATCCCCATTTCAAATTTAAATGGAATTTAAACATGATGCACAATGACTAGCTGGTCTAGGTCAAACCAGAACTAGGGATGTGACATCAGTTGAATTCATGATGAGAAATACCATCCTTGCCCCTCGATGAATTGTGTTATCATCGACAACTTTTTTGCCTTCCCTCCAACACAAACTTGTTCGTGTTCTGTGTTATACCTTGAGTTCCTTGCTATCCAACATTTGTTCTTCTTTACCTTGGAGTATTACCATCTTTTATATCAAGGATGTCGTTCTTAGCCCACCCGGCCGGAGGCCCTATGGTTATAGATTCCTTTTCAGCAAGGTTATCCATTCTTCCATGAGGAAATTGTAAGACTTATTCTACAAGTTATTCCTGATGGATCCTTTGTGTTTCCAAAGTCCGACCTTTGCCCGAAGACCATGTCAATGCTATCTAGAAGCATGTATATGGTACTCCAATTTTCAATAAGAACATTGAAAGCCTAATGTTAAATGTTTCCTGCTCAATTATCCAAACACCACTGTACGGGTAATGTCATGAAAACTCTCTCCCCTACCTAAAGAGTTTTCTACATTATATCATGTCATGGATACTATGTTCTCCTTGTCCTAGGGAAGAATATACCCTTGAAATATGTGTTTAAACACATTTTCCTTTCCATTGTTCTATTTAAACCTGATAATCACTTTTCCTTTCTATTGGTTTGTTTAAACCTTCTTGTGATCTATATTGTATAAGCAGTAATATATCCCTACTTATGTAAACACCTCGTTGTACCACTCTGTTAGAAAGACCCTGTTACTTTTATTGATGGCATTCCGATAACCACCGATGGACGAGAATCTTGCCTACTGGTCTGCCTCGTTCAACGAGCAGGAAAATGGTTCTCTCCATCCCTCGCCCTTGGTACCGATGTGTTGCCGACATGACCGACATACTATCCTCTGACATGCCTTGCTTACATGATTGTGCAAGATGTCACCGACCTTCCTACTTCTAACCACATGGTGGGCCCATAACCCACAGTTCCACAGGATCGAAACCTGACTCTCCTGTACACCTTGTTAACAAAGTTATCCCTTGCTCTTGGTTTCGTAGGTAATTCGCGAGCCACCTTCCTAGTGCTCCATTCTGGTATCAGACGCAATACTTACTCTCGCTGTTCTGAACCCTTTCTTACTATGGTTCAGACTTTGAGCAGCTACCTATCCACTTGGACCCTCTCATTGTACCTTCGTACCTTACTCTCGATGTATTTTATACATTCAACTCGAGAGGTAGTCTTATGCTCATTCATGGGTTAACCCCCAGATTGTTTCCCTCATAAGCATTCTGACGTAGCCAAGTTGCCCCTTAACTATTCGTAAGTACGTTGGAGTTCCCGAAGAAAAGGATGATGACTTCCTCATGATGACCTGAAGCAGAGGTATGAAGGCATCGATGTAATGGATCGACCTCTCCGAGAAGAGCAACCAAGATCGAGAAGACTCGATAGAATTTCGTAGCCACATCTTTCCCTTACTCCCCTCTTAAATCTCGAGACGAGATTTCTTGTAGTGGAGGAGAATTGTGACGCATGGATAATTAAGCTACAATAACCCTTTGCTAATGATGCCACGTCACCTCGATTACTGTTGCTAACCTTGCGTTAATTCGAAACCGATTCGAATTCAAATTCAAAATGAAGCAAGCAACAAAAGTTTTGAAACGCTAAAACAAAAATGTCCTAAGGGTGTCGGATAAATCATAGGTAATTGTGGTGGCGAAACCAAACTTTAAAGAAGTGTTTAAAGGCTCTAAAATAATTATGACAGTATCAAGAACAATTAATTACATGCCTTTTTCAATTAACAAAATACTAAACTATTTTATTGGGGTCCATAGTTAATGTGGCAGTAGTATATTTAGATACACTAAATTAGAAACTACTTTTATCTTTTAGATTTGAAAATAAATTAAAGGCTAAAAGAAAACATGATAGAAGAAATAAATAACCAGAAAAGAAAATAAAGAAAAAGGAAAAGTTAAAAAAAGAGAACCCCCCCCCCCCCTCGCTGGGCCATGGCCCAGATGGCCTCGGCGCCAAACAGGCCGGCCCAGCCGGCGCCTACATCACCCATGGGGCGACCGAACCCTAAACTCCCTCCCCAGTCGCCCCACTCCCCACTCCCCTCGGCCCCACA
>NC_041380.1:429362412-429461637 GCF_002162155.2 Triticum dicoccoides
CCGTCCGCGCAACCCACTCCGGCGCCGCCTCGCTCGCTCCTGGCCGCGCCCCCTGCAAGCCATCGCTGCCTCACCGTGGCCACACTCCTCCTCGCACCCCCGGCCTGCCCGCGACCCTCGCCCCGCACTCACCGTCGCCGGCCACGGCCGTCGCCAAAGCCCCTGCTACCTCATGCATCCCGCTCGTCGGTCTGGTTCCCGCCATCGGCCGTGCCCTTGGCCACCGGCACCGCCACATGGCTGGTCCAAGCGAGCTCCCCGTCGGGCGGCCTGGCGCCCGTCGCCCAGCAACGCCAGCTGCCCGCCCCATAACCGCTTGCTCGTGCGCCCGCTAAGGCCAGCCCCTGTCCAATGACAGGAGGGGCCCACATGAGAATGTTTTGTTAAAAAAATAAAATTAATAAAAAAATAATAAATAGTAATTAAAATAATTAATTAATTAACTAATTAAAGAATTAATTAAGTTAATTAATCATAATTAGATTAACCTAATCACTCATTAACCTAATTAACCAGAGTATGACGAACGGGACCCACCTGTCAGGTTGACCAGGTCAACTGCTGACGTCATGCTAACGTCAGCAGACACTATTCTAGATAATGTTGATTTAATTAATTAAATAAATCCTAAAAATGATTTAAATGTTTTAAAATTAATATAAAATAAACCGTAGCTCGGATGGAAAAACTTTGTACATGAAAGTTGCTCAAAATGACGAGACAAGTCCGGATACACGGCCCGTTCATTCGCCACACATCCCTAGCATAGCGAACACACAACTTTCCCCCTCCGATTCATTTGTCTGAAAACACGAAACACCGGGGATATTTTCCCGGATGTTTCCCCCCTTCACTGGTACCACCTCGTACCGCGTTAGGGCACACCTAGCATCACGCTTTGTCATGTCATGCATCGTCATGCATTTGTTTGCATTATATTTATTGTTTCTTCCCCCTCTTCTCTCGCTAGACACCGAGACCGACGCCGCTGCTACCCTGTTCGACTACGGTGTTGACGACACGTCCTCCTTGCCAGAGCAACCAGGCAAGCCCCCCCCCCCTTGATCACTAGATATCTCCTACTCTCCTCTGTACTTCTTGCATTAGAGTAGTGTAGCATGTTACTGCTTTCTGTTAATCCTATTCTGATGCATAGCCTGTCATTTTTGCTACAACTGTTGATACCTTACCTGCAATCCTAAATGCTTAGTATAGGATGCTAGATTATCATTAGTGGCCCTACACTCTTGTCCGTCTGCCATGCTATACTACTGGGTCGTGATCACTTCGGGAGGTGATCACGGGCATATGATATATACTTATACTGTTACATTACTTATGATACTATTCGGAGATGGGGGCTAAAGGGGCAGGTGGCTCCATCCCAGTAGAGGTTGGCCTGGGTTCCCGACAGCCCCCGATTGTTACATTGTGGCGGAGCGACAGGGCAGGTTGAGACCACCTAGGAGAGAGGTGGACCTGGCCCTGGTCGGCGTTCGCGGATACATAACACGCTTAACGAGATCTTGATATTTGATTTGAGTCTGGCCACTCGCCTATACTCACCTAACCATCTACGCGGGGACAGTTATGGGCACTCGACGTCGTGGTATCAGCCGAAGCCTTCGTGACATCAGCGACTGAGCGGCACGCGCCGGGTTGGACTGGAATGCCTACTCTTGTATAAGGGAGGCTAGGTCTGCTCACCGGCCGCGTTCGCAACGTGCATGTGTGCAAAGGGCGATGGGCCCAGACCCCTGCGCCATAGGATTTAGACCGGCGTGCTGACCTCTTTGTTGTGCCTAGGTAGGGCTGCGACGTGTTGATCTTCCGAGGCCGGGCATGACCGGGGAAAGTGTGTCCGGCCAAATGGGATCGAGCATGTTGGGAAATGTGGTGCACCCCTGTAGAAGTTGATCTATTCGAATAGTCGTGTCCCTCGGTTAAAGGACAACCCGAAGTTGTACCTTGGCCTTATGACAACTAGAACCGGATACTTAATAAAACACACCCTTCCAAGTGCCAGATACAACCGGTGATCGCTCTCTCATAGGGCGACGAGGGAAGGATCATCGGTTAGGATTATGCTATGCGATGCTACTTGGTGAACTTACCATCTACTCTCTTCTTCTACTGCAAGATGGAGGTGGCCAGAAGCGTAGTCCTCGACAGGATTAGCTATCCCCCTCTTATTCCGACTTTCTGCAGTTCAGTCCACATATGATACCCTTATTCCATTTGATACCAAAACATGCATATGTAGTGTAGCTCCTTGCTTGCGAGTACTTTGGATGAGTACTCACGGTTGCTTTGCTTCCTCTTTTCCCCCTTTTCTATACTCGATTTCTGTGACCAGACGATGGAGCCCAGGAGCCAGACGCCACTGTCGATGACGACTCCTACTACACTAGAGGAGCCAACTACTACGTGCAGCCCGCTGACGGCGACCAGGAGTAGTTTAGGAGGGTCCCATGCAGGAGGCCTGCGCCTCTTTCGATCTGTATCCCAGTTTGTGCTAGCCTTCTTAAGGCAAACTTGTTTAACTTATGTCTGTACTTAGATATTGTTACTTCCGCTGACTCGTCTATGATCGAGCTCTTGTATTCGAGCCCTCGAGGCCCCTGGCTTGTAATATGATGCTTGTATGACTTATTTAATTTGTGCAGTTGTGTTGTGATATCTTCCCGTGAGTCCCTGATCTTCATCATACACGTTTGCCTGTATGATTAGTGTACGGTCAAATTGGGGGCGTCACAACCCCGTCATCTGGTTACAACAACCGGAAAGAATATAGAAGGGGGAAAGGGGGTAGCAAAGCAACCGTGGGTACTCATCCAAATTACTTGCAAGCAAGGATCTAAATGATAACCCACAAGTATAGGGGATCGCAACAGTTTTCGATAAGTAAGAGTGTCGAACCAAACAAGGAGCTAATGGTAGAACAAATATTCCCTCAAGTTTTATCGACCACTGATACAACTCTCACTACAAGAAATATGTCAACTTATGACCACCACTATTGGTCAATGAATGGTCACAAATTTCCATTTATGACCTTTTTGTGACCAAAAACATAAGGTTAAAAGCTGGGCGTCATAAACTGACTATAGCGACCTTTAACAAAAGGTCGTTGATCCTATGACCTTCTGTTTTGGTCACTAGCAACCTCCCCAGGCCACGTAGGCATCCAGCGTGGCAAGCTGATGTGGCACAAGATTCAGCCCGGTCCAATTCGGTTTTCTACATGGGCCTAGCCCAACAATTCGGCCTTTTTAATATTTATTTTTTCTATTAATTTTCTCTAGCTACATGGGCCTAGCCCAACAATTTAGCATTTTTATTTTCTGGGCCGTGGCCTTTTTGCAAACCATTTCATTAAGCCTATTTTTCTGGTTTTTCTAAAATACACAATGTTCTGATCCACTATAGTTTGGGCCATAGCCTTTTTAGAGCCCAAATATTTTTTTGTCAAGTAGAACATTTGGTCTTTTTCATTCACAGATTTCAATTTACACATTTGAACAACAAAATAATAAATCTCTCAATTAACTGATTAAATCCAGAAATCATCCAGTCAAAAACTCACAAGAGCACATACACGTTTGCACGTCCAACAAGTGCACATACAATCAAAAACAGATACACAAGCACCAAAACTTGGTGGCAACATCAACTAAAACTATGGCGCGCATCTCCAAGCTTCTTCTGATCTTCTATCACAGCAGAAGCAGCCTCGACAACATTAGATCCTGATCCAGATAAGCTATTAGTGAAATACACTAGAAGTAAATAATATTCTTTCAAGAGGCTAAAATTTATACATACATGCCCAAATGCCCCAATTCAGTAAACACTAAGCATGGCATAACAAAACTTCCAACAACTTGAATGCAACAGATTAACCTGATGTTGTTCTACAATAGTAATCTATACATACCTGCATGGTACATTGGTACAAAGTTTAGGTAATGAAATGAACATCACTATAACCCTAACCTAAAAAAATTCCTATTCTACTACCATGACCATCCATTCAACTAACAATACTAGTAAGTGCACAGAGACTAACATCACAAGGCAGGAGACAATTATGACAATTTTGGCAAGTTGGAGAAATCGTTTAATCAGTTTTGGTATACTTAGGTTATGAGCTAAAATAGATCAAGCAAAAAAAGCAGTGACTAGTGATGCATGAGCATGGATATGGTACAAAATTGAGCATATTAACGTTAAGATTTGGGCCTTCCAACTTTACTGGTCATACATACATATACAGAATTGAGCATGAATCATTGGTCTTAGTTGTATATGAGACTAGTTGGGCTCTGTATTCTAAGCTCCAAGCAGGTTACAGAAGAAATTGAAGATGAACCGTATATAACAGACTAAAAAATCAAATAGAAACCCAAAAATTAAATAAGAGTATAACATGAAGGATTATAACAGGTTCAATTCAATCAATTTATAAAGCATTGAATCAGTAGCATAAGCATGCAACAACAACATAAGAATTTAATCAACAGCAGCGCGAGTATAAGCATTTAATTAGCAGCAACAACACAAGCAGCACCACCACCAGCACAAGTGCACACCTATTCAAGCTAGTAGCAGTCTAGCAGGCTAGCAGCAGAAGCATTCAGACAACTAGAGAAGCACAGTACAGCAGCAAAAGCATTGAAAGAGCAGCAAAGCTGGTTTGAACTGTCACATGCATATCTTATAAACTTATGCAAGTGTTCTCAGGTTATCCTTAACATCATGCATTAACTTGGGAAATTAGCATCAAACAATACATATCAGTACAAGGCTAGGCAAGATAATAAAGACTTGGGAAAAGATAGCAGAGTTATAAAAAATGATATGTGCCCTTAAAGAGAGGGCAGTGTCAAGTGCGGCCATAGACATAGGCATTAGCCGCACCCACGACCCTTGGACACTCTCACAACCGAAGAGGAGGTCCCTTGCGTATAGTCTCCTTCGAGTCTACGAGAGAAAGAACAAGGTGAAGGTCAGTACGCATCAAGGATGCTGCTATTTTGGGTCAATCTAAGTCAAGGGCATAAGAGAATTTATTCAAAAAATAAAATAACATGTGAACATCTTGCACAAACTATCATCATTTATAAAAAATACAAAACAAATATGCATACGAAGGTGAAATATTACAAAGAAAGCACTCATCAGGTAGCAGAACAGGAGAATTAGTTAACACTATACATTGCAACTTCAGCAACTACAGAACGGAAAAAAACATGGCACATCCATTCTCCAAGCATCCAGTGTATTATCAGAATGACGAAACTTTCATAACAAACAGAAAAGCATATGTGGTGGTAAGATGATCGACATACAGAATCTTTTATGGCGAGTTTGGCGAGTACTAGTTAAGCAAACAAACATAAAGAAGGACTAAAAGAATAAACCTTTGTAACAAAGTAACTAGAATTAGCACCAACTGCAAGATGACATGTGGTGCAGCAACTAATTATAGCTAAATGGGTTGTCCAAATACATAGATTATCATTAGATGGATGAAACCAACAAGATCCGATCATACAAATATTCCAGGGTATCTGACTTTGTTATCCAGAAATATCGCATGAGTGTAGTGCACACCAGGATAAATTGCAAGACGGAAACACTGGGAGCAAGCAACTGATGTAGTAATAAGCTATCATGGAATTTTATTTTATGTCATGCTAAATGCAGCAGGCATGCATAACTTGATTCACAAGGCTGGACGCAACATACACAGTGAACTCTCATGAACAAACACACCACAGCTTTAAAAACAAAATTTCAAGCATCACAGTGCACCATACGAATCAACAATGAAACACTATAGTTCATCAATATCACTAGGCCCAACTAGTGTGTGGTGGGATATTGAACCATTTCGAATTTTTTTCAGTGGATTCCATACAGCAAGGGGGATTTTCCACAACTAGCTCTCAAGAAAAAACACACCACAACTTAAAAGGAAATTTCCAGCCTCACAGTGCACCATACGAATCAGTGGTGTGTACACAAAATATATACACGTTCATCCAAAAACTAAACCAACCCCTACTGTGCTCACTAAACACCAGCACCCAGGCCCAACTTTGTAGTGATGATTACATAGACGCACTGCTAAACTAACGCGACATGTAAACCAGATCCACGCATCGAGAGCTAGCAGAGAAGGTCGGGACAGCTGCCAGAACCCCCCATGAACAAAGCAAGGGTAATCCATCTAGAAAATGGGGCGTTTCTGGAACAGAAGCCCAGCGAGCGACGGCGAGAGCGAGAGCGAGCAAGCTAGGGGTCTCACCTTGAGGCCGATGTAGCGGTCGCTGTGCACCCTGTTGAAGTGCTTCACCCCCTTCTTCACGATCGCCTTCTTCAGCAAAGGCACCGCCATCTGCACAGTGCACGGAGGAAACTCAGTAACAGGAAGGCACGAAGGACCGGCGGCCGGCGATGGTGTATCCCTCGACGGATCTGCATCCACAAGGCGAGGTGAGAGAGGGGGTCGGCTACATCCTACCTGTGTGGATCGATCAGATCGGAGGGGAAAAACAAGCGGGGACGAGGGGCACCTACCCGTGCTGGTCTGCCATCGCGGCCTTGTCGGGGACGAGGGAGAGTTGGGGAGGCGTCCGGGCAACTTGGAGGGGTAGAGTCCAGCAGCAACCATCGAGGATGTGGTTGTCTCTAGCATGGACGAGAGGCCATGACGAAGGGGGAAGTTGGCGAGATGCAGAGCCCGGAGGAGCGTCGGACAGTGAAGGAGCCGCGGCGGAGCGTGGCGTCAAGTGCTCAGAACGGAGCCGCCGTCGCGCTCCAGGCGTAGTCGTCGGAGGCACTGCAGAGCAGCCATGGAGACGAGGCTGCGGCGCCGGCCATGGACTGTAGACAGAAGGAGGAGGGTGGCGCTACCGAGCGCGAGGGTGGATCGGCGGCGGGTGGGTTGGGGTGGCGACGGGGCATGCCTCGATCGGATCTAGGGGATCGAGGAGAGGGGGAGAGGCCGAGAGGGTGGGTCGGGAGTGGGTGGGTGGGTGGGTGGCGGCGGCGGGGATCGAGGAGGGTGGGTGGGTGGGTTAGGGTTTTTGTTACTCGGGAGAGGCTCCACCGTTGGATGGATGCACGATAGACGGCTCATATTGCGTCCAATTTGATGATCCGCGTGAAGGTGGTTCCTCGCGTCTCATGGGCCGGTTGTCTCGCTTTTGAATCTCAAAAAATTGGACTCAAATCTCTGATTTTTTTTAAACATAACAATGGCATAGTTTGTCAAAATGATCTCGTATTTGCATTAGTGTGCATCTTGAAATGGCAAACAATGTTGCCAAATAGAGCTTTAATTTTTATTGCACAAAAAATCTTTTTCTATTTTCCGAGTGCATAAATGATTTTTTTTGTGAAGAACCTACCAAATGTTTGTTCCAAAATAGCACCACTTCATTTTTTTCTAAAATAGTAGACCACATTTTATATAAAATTAACCAAATAGTTGCATGACAAAAGCTTTTGATCCACCTCTCGTGAAAAAACAATTTCCATTTTTTGAGTGCCCAAAATGAGATTTTTTGTTAAGGACCTACCATATATTTGTTGCAAAATTGTACCAAATCAATTTTATAAAATACTAGTACATATTTAATTCACAATTGACCAAATGGTTGGGTGTAAAAAGATTTGATCCACCTCTCGTGAAAAAGACAAATTTCCGCCGATTCAGTCGGAAGTGGGTCAAATTTGAACTGTAGCTGCCTTGTAGTTTGCTCTTTATTTTTTCCAAAAATCATTTCTAGGTACATAAGTATCTATTTAATCAGAGAAACACCAAAAAAATTCCAAGATTCAACCACTAGCTAGGAACAGTCATTCCCGCCGTTTTGACCGCATTTTGAAACGGGCATAAAATTTTTAAAAAAAATCAAAAAATTGGGAAACCTTCGCATTGTGTCATTATATGTGTCCAAGATCCCAGGAAAAATAACAAACTTGTAATACGTCAATTATTTTAAAAAAGTGCTCTCAGAAATGAGCTATCATGTATGGAGATCAATGGCTTTTAAGCCAAATGATCAATCTTATGGCCACATTCATGGCATAGTTTGTTCAAATGATCTCATATTGTGCACAAGGGTGCATATTGGAATGGCAAACAATGTTGCCTAAGAAAGTTTTCATTTTCTTTGTACGAAAAAACTATTTTTCATTTTTCGAGTGCCCAAAAGGATGTTTTTTTGTGAAGGACCTCCCAAATAATTGTTGCAAAATTGGACCAAATCATTTTTATAAAATACTAGGCCATATTTAATGCAAAATTGACCAAATGGTTGGGTGCAAAAAGTTTTGATCCACCTCTCGTGAAAAAGACAAATTTCCGCCGATTCAGTTGGAACCGGGTCAAATTCGAACTGCAGCTGCCTCATAGTTTGCTATTTATTTTTTCCAAAAATAATTTCTAGGTACATAAGTGTCTTTTTAATCAGAGAAACACCAACAAAATTCCAAGATTCAGCCACTAGCTAGGAACGATCATTCCCGCCGTTTTGACCGCATCTTGAAACGGGCATAAAAAATTCAAACAAAAATCAAAAAATTGGGAAACCTTCGCATTGTGTCATCATATGTGGCCAAGTTCCTAGGAAAAATAACAAACTTGTAATACGGCAATTATTTTAAAAAAGTGTTCTCAGAAATGAGCTATCATGTGTGGAGATCAATGGCTTTCAAGCCAAATGATCAATCTTATGGCCACATTCATGGCATAGTTTGTTTAAATGATCTCATATTATGCACAAGGGTGCATATTGGAATGGCAAACAATGTTGCCTAAGGAAGTTTTCATTTTCGTTGGACGAAAAAACCATTTTCCATTTTTCGAGTTCCCGATAGGAGGTTTTTTTGTGAAGGAACTACCAAATAATTGTTGCAAAATTGGACCGAATCATTTTTATAAAATACTAGGCCATATTTAATGCACAATTGACAAAATGGTTGGGTGTAAAAAAATTTGATCCACCTCTCGTGAAAAAGGAAAATTTCCGCCGATTCAGCTGGAAGCGGGTCAAATTTGAACTGCAGCTGCCTCATAGTTTGCTATTTATTTTTTTCAAAAATCATTTCTAGGTACATAAGTATCTATTTAATCAGAGAAACACCAAAAACATTCCAAGATTCAAAGCTTGGAACGGTCATTCCCGCCGTTTTGACCGCATTTTGAAACGGGTATAAAAAATTCAAAAAAAATCAAAAAATTGGGAAACCTTCGCATTGTGTCATCATATGTGGCCAAGTAACTAGGAAAAATAACAAACTTGTAATACAGGAATTATTTTAAAAAAGTGTTCTCAGAAACGAGCTATCATGTGTGGAGATCAATGGCTTTCAAGCCAAATGATCAATCTTATGGCCACATTCATGGCATAGTTTGTTCAACTGATCTCATATTGTGCACAAGGGTGCATATTGGAATGGCAAACAATGTTGCCTAAGGAAGTTTTCATTTTCGTTGGACGAAAAAACCATTTTCCATTTTTTGAGTGCCCGAAAGGAGGTTTTTTTGTGAAGGAACTACCAAATAATTGTTGCAAAATTGGACCGAATCATTTTTATAAAATACTTAGCCATATTTAATGCACAATTGACAAAATGGTTGGGTGTAAAAAATTTTGATCCACCTCTCATGAAAAAGACAAATTTCCGCCGATTCAGCTGGAAGCGGGTCAAATTTGAACTGCAGCTGCCTCATAGTTTGCTATTTATTTTTTCCAAAAATCATTTCTAGTTACATAAGGACCTATTTAATCATAAATACATGGTTTGGTGGCGATACATCGAGGTTTGGGCGGTGGCCGAGGGCCTCAACTCTAGAGCGCGTAAACTCGCATGCCCGTCGCGTGGTCACCGCGTGAGTGTAATGTTGCCATGTGTTCTGGGCGGCTTAGGCATGTCTAGTGGGTTGGGCACTCCCCAGGTTGGTGCTAGGAAGAAAATTACAACATAAGATTCTCACGAGAAGACCGATCGATGCTCAATCATGAATTAGCAGCCAAGTGTTTGATTAGCGGTACGGGAAATGCACATGGCCAATGGGCGTGACTTTTGGCTGAGGATGATCATCTACTAAGGAGAATGTCTTCACAAATTTTTAGCTCAAAAGGAGGACCCTAGGTGGTACTTGCTTTGCAAAGTACCACGCTGGACAAAAATATGAATGTTGAAGCTGGGCTCAAAATAATGAATGGATTGAGCTGAAATTTTGTGGAGGATGGTTATTTGGGCATAGGAAAGCATTGTAGAAAATTGATACCATTTGGACATGCCAAAGTAGTACTTCCTTCACAATGCTCTTCTATGGACAGAAACTTGGGAAAACTAGTGAGAGAGATTGGATGAATGAAATGAGCTCAAAATTGGTGTAGCTAAGTTACTTAGGTATGGTCATGTGCTGGTCAATTTTCAGATCATTTGGGTAATCCTAGCTAGTACTTACTTCACAAAGCTTCTCTCGAGGTAGAAACTTTGAAAATTTCCCGAGAAAGATTTACTAGGAAAATTGAGCTGAATATTAGCATGTGGCAATGATTTGGGTATGGAAGAGTGCCCGAAAAGTTTGAGGGTAATAGGAGGGGTATATATAACACTTGCTTTGCAACGTGCCAATTTGGCCATAAAATATAAATTGAACCTGGGCTCACATCGATGATTTGACTGAGCTGCAATTTGGAGGAGGGTGATAATTTGGGCATATGAAGAAACTGTATAAATTTCATGTCATTTAGAGATATAAAAAAGGTACTCCTTCACAATGCTTCTAGGTGGACAAAAACTTTGGAAATTTGCCGAGGAAGATTTGCTAGGCAAATGGAGCTGAATTTTGTCATGCGGTAATGACTTGGATAGGAAAGAGTGCCCAAAAATTCGTAGGGCAATCAAGAATATATAAATAGCACTTCCTTCATAAAGTGTTGTTGTGAACAGAATAGGAAAATGAATATTGTTGAATTAGTTTTGAACTAGGCAAGGAAGGATTTTTACATATTTGATGAAGATATGACCCAAAGAATTTATGAGATTTTTTTGGGAATTTTGGGAATGATAAAAATATAGGTTGCTTCACAACCTAGGCCAAAAACTGCCACATGGACATGAGACCTAGGCAAAACTGATGAGATGGCGCCTAGTCATCACAACCCACCACAATCTACAAGGCTATGACCATCTATATTGGTCATTAACAACTAGAAATAAGGCAGCAAACTAGCACTGTTTGCTTTGTGACCATTTCGTGTAAGGAAATTACGACCTTTCTGACCAAAATGGTCGCAATGGTTTAGGGTTTGAAGCCCCCTGAACAACTTTTGACCAATTGGTCTAAAATGGTCATAAATTTATGACCAATTCTTCGAGGGTCACTGACAGAAGGTCATAAGTTGACATATTTCTTGTAGTGTCTATGCACACTTAACGTTCGCTTTACCTATAACAAATATGAAACTAGAAGTACTTTGTAGGTGTTGTTGGGTAGGTTTGCAAGATAATAAAGATTACGTAAATAAAAAGTAGGGGCTGTTTAGGTAAAGACACAACTAAGTTAGTTTTAGTAAAGAGCTTTTTGTTACGAGAAAGTTATTTGTCCCTAGGCAATCGATAACTAGACCGGTAATCATTATTGCAATTTTATTTGAGGGAGAGGCATAAGCTAACATACTTTCTCTACTTGGATCATATGCACTTATGATTGGAACTCTAGCAAGCATCAACAACTACTAAAGATCATTAAGGTAAAACCCAACAATGGCATTAAAGCATCAAGTCCTCTTTATCCCATACGCAACAACCCCCTTACTCGGGTTTGTGTTTCAGTCACTCACGCAACCCACTATAAACGAATCATAAACGTATTGCAACACCCTACAGTGGGGATCCCTCACGCTTGCGCGACACGAGAGCACCATAGGACAGCACCAATAATAAAACTCAAACCAATCTTGATCATCAAATAGCCCATAGGACAAAACAGATCTACTCAAACATCATAGGATAGCCATACATCATTGGGAAATAATATATAGTGTTGACCACCATGTTTAAGTAGAGATTACATCGGGTAAGAGAGGGATTACGCCGCTGCATAGAGGGGGGAAGAGATGGTGATGATGGCGGTGAAGTTGTTGGTGAAGATTGCGGTGATGATGATGGCCCCCAGAGGCACTCCAGCGCCACCGGAAGCGAGGGGGAGAGAGCCCCCTCCTTCTTCTTCTCCCTTGACCTCCTCCCTAGATGGGAGAAGGGTTTACCCTCTAGTCCATGGCCTCCATGGCATGGGAGGGGCGAGAGCCCCTCCGAGATTGGATCTGTCTCTCTGTCTCTCTCTGTTTCTGCGTTCCCAGATTCTTCCCTTTCACCATTTCTTATATTCCCGGAGATCCGTAACTCCGCTTGGGCTGAAATTTTAACACGATCTCTATCCGGATATTAGCTTTCTTGCGGCAAAAGAAGGGCATCAACCGCCTTACGAGGTGGCCACGAGGGTCAGGGGTGCGCCTGCCCCCCAGGGGCGCCCCCTGCCTCGTGGGCCCCTCAAGCATCGTCTCGCGTTGATTTCACTTCCCAGAAATCATATATATTCCAAAAAAAATCTCCATCAGTTTTTATCCCGTTTGGACTCCGTTTGATATGGATATTCTGTGAAACAAAAAACATAAACAAACAAGAACTGGCACTGGGCACTGGATCAATATGTTAGTCTGAAAAATAGTATAAAAAGTTGCCAAAAGTATATGAAAGTTGTGGAATATTGGCATGGAATAATCAAAAATTATAGATACGACGGAGACGTATCAGCATCCCCAAGCTTAATTCCTGCTCGTCCTCGGGTAGGTAAATGATAAAAAGATAATTTTTGATGTGGAATGCTACCTAGCATAATCTTGATCACATATCTAATCATGGCATGAATATTAAGACACGAGTGATTCAAGGCAATAGTCTATCATTTGACATTAAGACAATAATACTTCAAGCATACTAATAAAGCAATCATGTCTTTTCAAAATAACATGGCCAAAGAAAGTTATCCCTACAAAATCATATAGTCTGTCTATGCTCCATCTTCACCACACAAAATATTCACATCATGCACAACCCCGATGACAAGCCAAGCAATTGTTTCATACTTTTGACGTTCTCAAACCTTTTCAACTTTCACGCAATACAAGAGCGTGAGCCATGGACATAGCACTATAGGTGGAATAGAATGGTGGTTGTGGAGAAGACAAAAAGGAGAAGATAGTCTCACATCAACTAGGCATATCAACGGGCTATGGAGATGCCCATCAATAGATATCAATGTGAGTGAGTAGGGATTGCCATGCAACGGATGCACTACGAGCTATAAGTGTATGAAAGCTCAAACTGGAAACTAAGTGGGTATGCATCCAACTTGCTTGCTCATGAAGACCTCGGGCATTTGAGGAAGCCCATCATCGGAATATACAAGCCAAGTTCTATAATGAAAATTCCCACTAGTATATGAAAGTGATAACTCAAGAGACTCTCTATATGAAGAACATGGTGCTACTTTGAAGCACAAGTGTGGTAAAAGGATAGTAACATTGCCCCTTCTCTCTTTTTCTCTCATTTTTTTTGTTTTTTTAGTGGGCTTCTTTGGCCTCTTTTATTTATTTTTAAAGTTCGAAGTCTCATCCAGACTTGTGGGGGAATCATAGTCTCCATCATCCTTTCCTCACTGGGGCAATGCTCTAATAATGATGATCATCACACTTTTATTTACTTACAACTCAATATTACAACTCGATACTAGAACAAAGATATGACTCTATATGAATGCCTCTAGAGGTGTACCGGGATGTGCAATGATCTAGCGTAGCAATGACATCAAAAAACGGACAAGCCATGAAAACATCATGCTAGCTATCTTACGATCATGCAAAGCAATATGATAATGAATGCTCAAGTCATGTATATGATGATGATGGAAGTTGCATGGCAATATATCTCGGAATGGCTATGGGAATGCCATGATAGGTAGGTATGGTGGCTGTTTTGAGGAAGGTATGTGGTGTGTTTAAGGTATCGGCGAAAGTTGCGCAATACTAGAGAGGCTAGCAATGGTGGAAGGGTGAGAGTGCGTATAATCCATGGACTCAACATTAGTCATAAAGAACTCACATACTTATTGAAAAAGTCTATTAACTATCAAACCAAAGTACTATGCACATGCTCCTAGGGGATAGATTGGTAGGAAAAGACCATCGCTCATCCCCGACCGCCACTCACAAAAAAGACAATCAATAAATAAATCATGCTCCGACTTCATCACATAACGGTTCACCATACGTGCATGCTACGGGAATCAAAAACTTCAACACAAGTATTTCTAAAATCCACAACTACCCACTAGCATGACTCTAATATCACCATCTTTATATCACAAAACTATTGCAAGGAATCAAACATATCATATTCAGCGCTACAAGTTTATGTAGGATTTTATGACTAACCATGTGAATGACCAGTTCCTGTCATCTCTCTAAATAGATATAAGTGAGCAAGAGAGTTCAATTATTTCTACAAAAGATATTCCCACGCTCTAACAAATATAAGTGAAGCAAAAGAGCATTCTAAAAATGGCGGTTGTCTAAGTGAAGAGAAACAGGCAATCCAAACTTCAAATGATATAAGTGAAGCACATGAAGCATTCTATAAAGCCATACTCAAAAGATATAAGTGAAGTGCAATGAGAATTCTATAAATCAACCAAGGGCTATCTCATACCAGTATGGTGCATAAAAGAAAAATGAAAACTAAATGAAAAAGACGCTCCAAGATTGCACATATCGCATGAACGAAACGAATCCAAAAACATACCGATACTTGTTGAAGAAAGAGGGGATGCCTTCCGGGGCATCCCCAAGCTTAGACGGTTCATTCTCCTTGAATATTTACTTGGGGTGCCTGGGGCATCCCCAAGTTCGAGCTCTTGCCTCTCTTCCTTCTTCTCAC
Organism: Triticum dicoccoides; assembly: GCF_002162155.2. Lineage (NCBI taxonomy): Eukaryota > Viridiplantae > Streptophyta > Magnoliopsida > Poales > Poaceae > Triticum > Triticum dicoccoides. Next base: position 429,377,440 of record NC_041380.1, read on the forward strand.
ATCGAGACATTCTCGATCATCGAACACTTCATCCACACAAAACTTCAACAGAAAACTCGCTAAGATCCGTTATTTAATAAAGCAAATCACTACTCTAAGTACTGTTGCAAACCAATTCATATTTTTTTGCATTGTTTCTACTGTAATATAACTTTTTCATGGCTTAATCCACTGATATAAATTTGATAGTTTCATCAAAACAAGCAAACTATGCATCAAAAACAGAATCTATCTAAAACATAACAGTCTGTAATAATCTGAACATTCGCCATACTTCTAATACTGGAGTAATTCGGCCAAAATTAGGAAAAATAAAAAATTTGTATAGAAATACAGTGCAAAAAGAATCAGAACCATTTGACATTCCAGTAAAAAATTTAAAATCACGCACTACAACAAAAGTTTCAATCCTGCACCATACAAACCAATAAGCAAAGTAAACATCCTAAAGGCAAATCTTGGCACATTATTTTTATAGTACAATGGAATTGTACAAGAGGATAATTATTTTTGTTGAAAAGTTTCTGTAATCAAGATTCACAAAGTTGATGTGAGCATGAACAAAGTTCAAGGAGCTCTCCCACTTCAACAATGCTTGTCTTTCTCACTTTCACTTTCCTTTTTGAAAAAGTTTTGGGTTCCCCTCTTTATTTTATTTTGTTTTTAAACTATATAAAAGCACTCAACAGAAATAAATGACTCTCTAAAACTTTCGGGTTGTCTCCCTGGCAGCGCTTTCTTTAAAGCCATCAAGCTAGGCATATAGTGCTCAAGTAGTGAATCCACCCGGATCCCAAGATATATCAAAGCCAATTTTAATTAGCAATGATTTGTAATTTACTAGTGAGCAAAAAGCAACATATATCATGTAATGACGAAGTATAACTCTCTTCCTATGCATCGGCATGCCATAAAAGAACAATTCATGCACACATAGTAAAGGCCAATGCATAGTATAAACAGTTTCTTGCAATTTTATCATGTGGGAAACATAGAGAGGTGGAGATATAGTTCATCTCTCATAATAATTTCAAGTAGGAGCAGCAAGCACATGCATATTATATCTATCAAAATCATCATGTGTAATAGTAAAACGCAATCAATCAATGTAATCCTTAATAAGTGCAAACTTCTCTGATATAGTGTAGTCGGGAGAATTCAAAAAGATAATAGGGCTATCATGCATGGGTGCTGAGGGAGTCCTGGATTAGGGGGTCTCCGGACAGCTGGACTATCTCCATTGGTCGGACTGTTAGACTATGAAGATACAAGATTGAAGACTTGGCGTGGAAGGCAAGCTAGGCAATACGGATATGGATATCTCCTCCTTTGTAACCGACCTTGTGTAACCCTAACCCTCTCCGGTGTCTATATAAACCGAAGGGTTTTAGTCCGTAGGACAACAATCACAACATACAATCATACCATAGGCTAGCTTCTAGGGTTTAGCCTCTCTGATCTCGTGGTAGATCTACTCTTGTACTACCCATATCATCAATATTAATCAAGCAGGACGTAGGGTTTACCTCCATCAAGAGGGCCCGAACCTGGGTAAAACATCGTGTCCCCTGCCACCTGTTACCATCCGGCCTAGACGCACAGTTCGGGACCCCCTACCCGAGATCCGCCGGTTTTGACACCGACATTGGTCCTTTCATTGGGAGTTCCGCTGTGTCATCGCCACCAGGAAGGATGTCTCATCCCGTCTTTAAAGACGACACTATTGCTGAGGGAGCTTTGGCTATTGGCCAAACTCTCCGGCTAGGTGGTTTTCTTATGACCGCCTGTTCGGCCGCTGCGCCGACGATGACTTATCGGGTCATCGAAAGCAATCTTCACGTCAACTCAGAACTCGCCGAGCAGTTAGATCCAATGGATCTCTCTTCCCTGAATGAGCTCTTGGATCGCATCGCCGCCCTGGGAGTCGCTACAGACTACGATCAGATTGGGCCTAAACCTGACCTGAGAGAGATCAACTCTCCCAGGTCACCCATCACGTTGCAGTGGTGGAGGAACAATGCGGCAACCCTTCATCTATCTTAAGGACTAGCTATGTCCAGATTCCCGATCCCTCCAAGCCGGATACCTGCGGAGGGGAGGACGTCACTCAAGGCCTGAACCTAGAATCAGGCAGCGGGCTAGATTTACCGGAAAACATCCAAGAATCCAAACTTCCGAGTTCAGAAACTCCTTGGCCCCTAAGTCTCAGATTGGGTGAGGATTTGGATTCAATTCCACCCACCCACCCAAACATACGTGATATATCCCAAATTAGGCAAGAGCCCGAAGAAACAGTACACCATTACTGGGCCAGATTCCTCCTGGTCATGAACAGGATAAAGGACTGTCGCGAGGAAGACGCAATTTCATTCTTCTGCAATAATTGCACGGAATCCTCAATGCCATAAGTCACCGCGAAATTACATGCTTTGCCGACTTGGTGTCCAAAGTACGAAAGTACTGTGCGATGGAAAGCGCCTGGAAAACCGAAATAAAATTGTGGGATAATCCGGCCCTGAATACAAACCCAGTATGAAATAAAAGGGTGCATTATCACAATACACCTGGGTTAACTACCAAAAAGCAAAAGCCCTCTGCAGGGCAAGGAACCGTACTGGAGGGATGGCTCAACGGACCCTGCAAAATTCATAGTACAGCGGATGCAATACCAACGCACGACCTTAGAGCGTGTTCGATACTCCGGCAGGTGGCCAAAAGTGGTGAGGATCTACTACTCCCAAAGACCATAGAGCATCATCCCGTGGACAACAATACAGTGTTAACTGTCTTTGAGACCTTCGCGTCAAATAATAGACGCAAGCGAACACTCCGCAGCATGGCCGAAATCTGCCACATAGCAGAAATAAATCCTTGGAGTGACACAGCTATTACCTTCAATGCCAGTGACGAACCTAAATTCCGAACAGCCCGAGCACTAGCCGCACTGGTCCTCAGTACAATCGTGGACGGCTTTCGACTCACCAAGGTACTCATGGATGGCGGCAGCGGATTAAACCTCATCTATGAGGAAACTCTTCAAAAGATGGAAATAGACTGGAGCCGCATTGAGCAAAGTAGCACAACCTTTAGAGGAATCATCCCCAGTTGGGAAGCACGCTGTGCTGGGAAAATCACACTAGACGTGGTATTCGGCACGCTGGATAATTACAGGTCCGAAGAAATTACATTCCAAGTGGCCCCGTTCAGCAGCGGATACCACGATCTATTAGGGCCGGAGGCGTTTACAATCTTCCAAGCCATACCCCATTATGGGTACATGAAGCTCAAAATGCCCGGGCCCAATGGAATCATCACTCTTGCTAGTGATCTGGACATAGCACTCTGCGCTGAAAATAAGACAGCTGCACTGGCCCTTGAGGCACTATCTGAAGCTCTAGCGGCCGAGGAACTAACTGCGCTGCGCTCCACGGTGAACAGGGACGATGTGTTACTCGATAAAAGATCCAAGTCCACCTCCTTTAAACCGGCGGACGAAATAGTCAAATTCCAAGTCCATCCAACGGACCCTACAAAAATAGCTTCCATCGGGGCACAATTAAACCATGATGTCGACGCCGCACTGCGATAGTTCCTACGCGAGAACTGGGACATTTTTGCGTGGCACCCTTCAGACATGCCAGGAATCCCACGCAGGCTGGCTGAGCACAGCCTAAAAATCCTAAAAGGATTCAAGCCAGTCAAGCAGGCTCTTCGATGTTTCTCCGAACCTAAGAGATAAGCCATGGGAGAGGAACTGGCCAAGCTATTGGAGGCCGGATTCATCAGAGACATAAAACATCCGGACTGGCTAGCAAACCTGGTGATGGTACCAAAGAAGGACAAATCCTGGCGCTTCTGCGTCGATTTTAAGGACCTTAACAAAGCCTGCCCAAAGGAACCCTTCCCCCTCCCCGCATCGATCAAATCATCGATGCTACCGCAGGACACAATTCATTGTGTTTCCTCGACGCATACTCCGGCTACCATCAAATTAAAATGGCAGAGCCAGACCAAGCCGCAACGGCATTCATCACACCATACGGCCCATTCTGCTTCAACACAATGCCCTTCAGGCTCAAAAACACCGTCGCAACATATCAGCGCATGATTCAGACATGTCTGACAAACCAGATCGGCAAAATAGTGGAGGCATACATAGATGACGTGGTCGTTAAAACCAAACATGTCAAAACTCTAGTAGACGACTTGAGGCTCACATTCGACAACCTCTGAACATATGACATCAAGCTCAATCCGGAAAAATGCGTTTTCGGCGTACCAGCCAGAAAGCTCCTGGGATTCATTGTCTCTAGTAGAGGTATTGAAGCTAATCCGGCCAAAATCCGAGCGTTGTCATAGTTGGCTACCCCAACAGACCTCAAACAAATACAAAAATTGACTGGATGTGTGGCAGCTCTAAGCCGCTTTATCTCCCGCTTGGGAGACAAGGCATTACCCCTTTTATCGCCTCCTCCGGCGCACCGAACACTTCGAGTGGACGGATGCCGCCATGGCCGGACTCAACGACATAAAAGCCATATTGGCAACAAACCTAGTCCTGGCCGCGCCAAACATTGGCGAACCAATGCTATTATACATTGCGGCAACTCATCAAGTAGTAAGCGCAGTGCTCATCGTCGAGCGAGAAGTGGACGGACACATATTACCCCCTCGAAAGCCGGTTTACTATGTGTCCATTGTCCTTACTCCATGCAAATCACGGTACCCGCATTATCAAAAGATAGCGAACACGATATTTATGGCATCCCGGAAGCTGCCACACTACTTTCAAGAGTGTTCGATAACGGTAGCCTCGGAAGTACCACTTAACGATATTATAGACAACCACAACGCGATGGGCCGGATTGCCAAATGGGCTATTGAGCTCCTCCCGTTCGACATAACTTACAAGCCACGGCGAGCTATTAAGTCGCAAGTTTTGGCTGACTTCGTCGCTGAGTGGACGGAAGCCGAACTCCCTAAAGAGTATGACATATATTCAAACTGGATCATGCACTTCGACGGCTCCAAAATGTTGGCTGGTCTAGGGGCTGGCGTCGTTTTGACGTCCCCAACAGGAGATACAGTTCAATACGTACTACAAATAATGTATATGGACTCCAACAACGCAGCCGAATATGAGGCCCTTCTACATGGTCTCCAGATGGCAGTATCCATGGGCATTCAACGCCTAGAGGTGCGCGGTGATTCGAACCTTGCGCTATCCCAAATAAATGGGGACTTTGATGCCAAGGATCCAAAAATGGCAGCTTACCGCAATGTCGTCTTAAAAATGCCAGCTTGGTTCGAGGGGCTCGAATTTCACCATGTGGCTCGGGAAAACAATCAGGCGGCAGATATCCTCGCCCGCATCGGTGCAAAACACGACGCGGTCCCTCCCAACATATTTCTAGAAAGGCTCTTCAAGCCATTCGTAGCATGGGAAGGGGACACTGGTAACAACAATCCGGACCTAGCCAAAATACTCGATACCAAACTCTCTGACACAATCGGAGGCTCCGCCACCGAAATAACACATTCAGCCCACGAAATAATGGCCATTATTGCCCCGTGGACAGAACCATTCCTGGCCTACCTAACAAGACAGGAACTTCCGGAGGACCAAAATGAGGCACGCTGCATAGTGCGGCGATCCAAGGCCTACAGTGTCCATGAGGGAGAATTGTACAAAAAAAGCGCTACTGGAGTCCTTCAAAGGTGCATCTCCGAAGAGGAAGGGCGGAACCTTTTGGCAGAAATTCACGCCGGACTCGGCGATCATCACACCGCAGCCCGAGCTCTTGTAAGCAAGGCCTTCCGTACAGGATTCTATTGGCCAACGGCACGGGCAGATGCACAGGACTTGGTCCAACGTTGCGCCGGTTGCCAGCTCTTTGCAAATCAAAGCCACATGCCACCCACCACCCTCCAAACAATCCCCATTACATGGCCCTTCGCGGTCTGGGGGCTTGACATGGTTGGACCCCTTAAGGGGGGGCCCCACAAGAAAAAAATACTTATTGGTCATGGTGGATAAATTCACCAAATGGATAGAGGCTAAACCGGTTAAAACAGCCGAATCCGGACCGGTGATAGATTTCATATCCGGGGTTGTACACCGTAACAGCGTCCCCCACAGCATCATCACTGATAACGGCACAAACTTCACGGCCGACGAGGTAAAACTCTGGTGCAGCAAAATGGGCATCAAGCTCGATTATGCCTCAGTCTATCACCCACAAACCAACGGTCAAGTCGAACGAGCAAATGGTCTTATAATGAGCGGCATTAAACCCAGATTAGTGCGCTCCTTAACGGAGTCTGACACGCACTGGGTAGAGGAGCTCGACTCCGTACTCTGGGGGCTGCGGACCAAGCCGAATCGTAGTACCGGATACACACCGTTTTTTATGGTGTATGGCGCAGAGGCAGTCCTGCCCTGTGACATAATTCATGACTCACCTCGAGTGCGCATGTACGAAGAAAGAGAAGCCGAGCTCGATCGGCAGGACAGTTTGGACACCTTGGAGGAAGAGCGCGACGTAGCCAAATCCCCTTCCGCATTTTACCAGCAACAGGCTCGTAGATACCAAAGCAGAGAACTACGGGCCGAAACTTATAACGTTGGCGAACTAGTTCTACGGCTGTCGGATAAGAAAAAGAACAAGATCGAGCCCAAATGGGAAGGTCCCTTCATTATCAACCAAGTTCTAACTGCTGGAGCGTATCGACTGCGGGATGCATCGACTAGTCGACTCGAGCCGAACCCATGGAACACAACCAGGCAACGAAGATTCTACGCCTAGCACCGGACTTTATGTTAGTCCCCTCCCTTTGTCCATTTTCTGCATATGCATCATCTGTCTTGTTTCCCTTTCTTTCTTTTATTTCTCTAGGCCTTCAAGGGTCACCTTGTGCCTCACTCATACATTACAGATGCGCTAGCCGCACTCTTCATATCTGGGGGCTTCTTTCACAGAAGCTTAAATTATTTACATGGGCCTCACACCCAACACATGTGTTATACTTCCGCATGTACCTTTTTTCACCATTATATGCTTCGATATGACTTAAGTTTTGGCCAAGCTGGGTTGCCTGGCTCTTGTATTTATGCCCTACGTTCCCGTTAATTCAGCTAGGGCATAAGGGGAGCACCTCTGCGATTGTTACCACCGGGTCAGCCGGACATGTACCTCAGACTGGGTGAAGCCAAAAGCTAGCGTTCTTAAGGGAATATTCGGTCGGTGAACAAAAGATGACTTTTATTTATTATCCATATATCCCCCCAGATGCTTTTTCTGCGCTTCTTATCGCAGTCCGAACATGCACTTTTGGGCATGCTTACCCAGGGAAAGGAACCCTTAATGGAACTATTCTCCCTAGAAGATGTTTCTTACTACCCATGTAATATAACATAACTAGTTGGGCACTTGTCTGATAAAGCACTAATGACCCCTACGCCTGGTCTCCACGCATGCCCCGGTTCTTACATAACCAAGAGGGTATTCGGATACACTCCGGACTGTCGGGTCCCGAGGTTGAAGTGAAAAGGTCCGCCACGACAAACGATCTACAATCTGGCTAGAAGGCATTATACATGTCACTTTAAAATTACATAGTCAATTTGACTGGTTGAATTCCTCTTCAATACCATCCAACAGGCTGTCTAGTCTACAGTCCTATTGGGAATACTTTGCAGCCAATTCTACTTGGCCGTACACTAAGCTCACAGGGATCTCCTTCCCATCGGGCCCCATAGGTCTGACTTCGGCCATGTGGTTCGGGTCAGCCTTCGTGTACCCTGTCTTCACCATTGCCCAGGCTTCCCTGGCTCCTTGACGGCAGGCCGATATCTTCCATAATCGGAAGCGCCGCCGCGCTCCCTTTAGCTTTTCTGCAAGCTCTCCAAGGCCTTCGGGTATGGAGACGGATGGCCACAAGGCCTGGGAGATGCCTTGCATCACCTGCCGAACTCGTTCGTGCAGCTGTGAGAGCTCGGGAAGAAGGTCACCCATTGAACCGGGCATTTCCTTGGCAGGACGACCTGTTAGCATACCTACAGACATAACTCTGTCAGCCAGCTTCCTCGCTAAACTCTTTTTCAAAGTTCGTTCAAGCACTTACTAAATATGTTGCGTCGAAGCCGCCGATTCTCCTTAACAGAGTATGACAGCTGGGCACGAACATCTTTCAGTTCCACGCCCAGCTTGGTGTTGGCATCTAGGAGATCATTCTTCTCCTGCGTCACCCTCGTAAGCACGCTCTCACCGGCCTTCAGCTGGCGTATGAGCTATTGCTTATCCGGATTTACTCCAGCTTCATCTGCAATTTTTTCGTCAGATCTGCATATACGCCGCATTCTAATATGATACTTATCATTCGAAGGATATTTTACCAGAGGGGGTCTCTTTGGGCTCCCCTGCTCTGGCCAGTGCGGCTTGAAGTTGGGCTTTGCACTCTTCCAGCTCCTGGGACAGTTAGTATTCTATTCTGTAAGAACCTATATAACAAATGATCCTTAAATCAGTTGTCCTAACTGTTTCAAGTCTCAGGGGCTACTGATATATATAATCATCAAATTTTCTCACCCGTATGTCTTTTACATACTGCTCCATGGCTCTGGCTAGACCATTTTGAGTGGCACGGAGGTGCACGTCTCTCGAGTTGAAGGCATCCAATGCCTCTTGGGAGAAAGAAGTGTCACGAAGAATAGTCCAGCGACGCTTGTGGTTCATGGCACTTTCCACCTCGGAATGGGTGGCGGATAGTTTATCCGCATCCTCTGTCGGAGGAGCACCCGGTGCACGCCTCGTATTCGTTCCCGCCTCCGAATCCGGCCTTGGAGCCTGGCTTGTGGAGGCGCGATTGGTAGCCTCTCCGGGTATAGTTCGGCGAGTGCTCTTTTTCCTGAAAAGAAGGCATGGGCGTTAATATGCCTCTGAGAATAATGTCTTGCAATAAAGACAGCACGCCGTACCGCTGCGTCGGTGTCTCAATCCGGACTGCGGGTCTTTTCAGCCTGCCTGGCCTCGCCTACAAAACACGGCTGTTATACGGCGATCAAAAACACGCAAGGACGGATCCCTTTTTGAAGTGTTGGGACTTCGGTCTTAGTCACCTGTGAGGCTGGAACTAGCCCAGGGTAATCGGCCGTAATGGCCACCAAAGCATTATCATAGCTCGATTGGTAAAACACCCCATCGATCAGCTCCACAGATATGTCCGGATCCTCTTGGGAGGCCGGGTCGAGGGACTGTCCAGGGTCCACGGGTTGTGGAGGGGGGTTGTTTTTCTCGCTTACAGCCTGGCGCAGTTCCTGCGTAGAAATCGCTAGACTGAGTACTTAACTGGGGAAATATGAAACGGATGGGCGAGAAAAAGTCTCCGCTTACCCAGCTCGAAGGATTGTACATAGAAAATCCGCCCTGCGGGTTGACACGAAGGAATTCCTCCTCTTCTCCCTTGTACAAAGTGGATAAAATCTTTATTAGATCAGCAACCGATCCCGGCCCTTTACGGCGCTAGCGGGTGGCGTCATCCTCCCCATTGAAATCCCACATGGGGTGGCCTCTATACTGAAGCGGCTGCACCCCCCGCATGATACATATGGCCATGACCTCGATCATGGTCAATCCGGATCGAGCTAAAAAACTTATCCGGCTCATCAGGTAAAGAACGTCCCTGTCGTCTTCCTCCAGGGAGCTCCGTGGATGCCAGGTCCAGCGCTTCTTCAAAGGGGTGTTGTCGAACTCAGGAAGGCCGGTCCGAATAGGATCCGGGAGGGGGACATCTTCTATATTAAACCATTCTGAAGGCCAGTCTTTGGACGTCTTCTTTGGGCTTCCGGACATGTATTCGGTCCCGGTAATACGCCACGCTTCGGCTCCGCCCACTTGATATATTAACCTTTCTGAGAACAGGGCACAAGGCAGAACAACTTCTTCCACAGAGCGAAATGAGCCTCACAGCCCAAAAACAACTCGCAAAGGGCTACGAATCCTGCGATATGCAGCATGGAGGCAGGCGTAAGGTTGTGCAACTGGAGGCTGTAGAACTCCAGGAGCCCCCGGAGAAACGGATGAATTGGGAATCCGAGCCCTCTTACCAAATAAGGGACAAGGCATACCCACTCTCCCTTGGAGGGATTGGGAAGGCTCTCCGCTTGCTCTCCGCCATTATAGGTGGCAAGCCCAGCTCAAACCGGGACCAGGTACGCTGGGGGAAGAAATCCCTTGGTCTGAAGCATCATTAATTTGTTGTGCGGGATGGAACATCTCTCCCAATCTCCAGGCTTGGAGCTAGGGGAGCGAGAGGAGGAGCTGTGTTGACCGGCCATGATGGAATGGATCTCTGTCGGGTGCGCTCCGATGAAGGCTCGCCAAGGGAGGATGGTGTGATTTGGATCTGAATCCTCGTCTTTTTAATATGCGGCTCATTTACACAGCTAGGAGGGTAAATGTGAAAACACCCTGGCTCTTCACATTCGCTCGACACGTGGAAAGTGGCCATTATTGGGCGTGGAAGCCATGGAGTGCAACATTCACAAGAGACCGGACACTATCTCGACAGGTACATAGAATTTGGAGAGGAAACGCCTTGCAATTCCGAAGACAATACTGCGGGAGTCCTGGATTAGGGGCTACTGAGGGAGTCCTGGATTAGGGGGTCTCCGGACAGCCGGACTATCTCCATTGGCCGGACTGTTAGATTATGAAGATACAAGATTGAAGACTTCGTCTCGTGTCCGGATGGGACTCTACTTGGCGTGGAAGGCAAGCTAGGCAATACGGATATGGATATCTCCTCCTTTGTAACTGACCTTGTGTAACCCTAACCCTCTCCGGTGTCTATATAAACCGAAGGGTTTTAGTCCGTAGGACAACAATCACAACATACAATCATACCATAGGCTAGCTTCTAGGGTTTAGCCTCTCTGATCTCATGGTAGATCTACTCTTGTACTACCCATATCATCAATATTAATCAAGCAGGACGTAGGGTTTTACCTCCATCAAGAGGGCCCGAACCTGGGTAAAACATCGTGTCCCCTGCCTCCTGTTACCATCCGCCTAGACGCACAGTTCGGGACCCCCTACCCGAGATCCGCCGGTTTTGACACTGACAGGTGCAATAGCAACAATTTCATGTTTAACATAAGGAACTATAGCAAGTTCATCTCCATAAGCATAATTCATATTGCCATCTTGGCCACAAGCATAGCAAGCATCATCAAAAGGGACATTTCAAAAGAATCAACGTGATCATAGCATTTTATCATAGCATTCATCCGTCGGTAAGCATGAAGGGAAATTAAACAATGTATGAGTTGAAGAGTTACTCTCATTAGAAGGTGGGCACGGGTGATCAATCCGCTCTTCCTCCTTTTGTTCTTCGCTCTCCTCCTCATCTTTTCATCCAATGAGCTCATAGTTTCATCAACTTCTTCTTCCATAGATTCCTGCAAAATATTAGTCTCTTCTTGGACAGCGGAGACTTTCTTAATAAGAGCATTAATATAGGAATTATATTCATAATTATCATAGCAATATTTTAGGATAGCTAAATTTTCAGGCCTATAAACATCATCATCAAAAGCTTCATACTGTTCAAACAGAGATTCAATTTCATAAGCACCCCTAAAAGCAACAAATTCTTCTATTTGTTCCACATCATAGTAATCATATATACCTCTAGCATAAGAAGCCAAGGTCTCATTATCATTAAATTCACATGAAAAGGGAAGGTGTGGAGCCTTCATCCTAGAGCAACAAGTATAATCATATCTCAAGCATAGTTGCCTAGCATACCAATACAATATATAAATTTCATCCCATAATAGTTTCCCTTTTTGTGTCAAGCGATAATCCCTAAAGTATTCACGTCGATCCAACATTACTCCTATTACCAGATTGAATGAGGTTTTCTCAAGATTATCAAAGTGGTACATCATATTTTTCACATATTGAGCATCGAGGGTTTTAGGATGTTCCTCATCTCCATGAGTAGCAAGTACACCTAATTTTTTTGGTATTTCGTGTTCCATATCCATAACTAAAAATAGAGAACAACTAAGAACAGCAAATAAAAATTACTTAGTGATAAAGCAAACAAGCACACACGAGAATATTCACCCCACGCTATTGCTCCCCGGCAACGGCGCCAGAAAAAGGTCTTGATAACCCACAAGTATAGGGGATCGCATTAGTTTTCGATAAGTAAAAGTGTCGAACCCAACGAGGAGCTAAAGGTAGAACACATATTCCCTCAAGTTCTATCGACCACCGATAGAACTCTACGCACACTTGACGTTCGCTTTACCTATAACAAGTATGAAACTAGAATTACTTTGAGGTGTTGTTGGATAGGTTTGCAAGATAATAAAGATTACGTAAATAAAAAGTAGGGGATGTTTAGGTAAAGACACAACTAAGTTAGTTTTAGTAAAGAGGTTTTTGTTACGAGAAAGTTATTTGTCCCTAGGCAATCGATAACTAGACCGATAATCTTTATTGCAATTTTATTTGAGGGAGAGGCATAAGCTAACATACTTTCTCTACTTGGATCATATGCACTTATGATTGGAACCCTAGCAAGCATCCGCAACTACTAAATATCATTAAGGTAAAACCCAACCATAGCATTAAAGCATCAAGTCCTCTTTATCTTATACGCAACAACCCCTTACTCGGGTTTGTGTTTCAGTAACTCCCGCAACCCACTATAAGCGAATCATAAACGTATTGCAACACTCTACAGCGGGGATCCCTCACGCTTGCGAGACACGGAGAGCACCATAGGACAGCACCAATAATAAAACATGCAACTCAAACCAATCTTGATCATCAAATAGCCCATAGGACAAAACGGATCTACTCAAACATCATAGGATAACCATACATCATTGGGAAATAATATATAGCGTTGAGTGCCATGTTTAAGTAGAGATTACAGAGGGTAAGAGAGGGATTACACCTCTGCATAGAGGGGGGAAGAGTTGGTGATGATGGCGGTGAAGTTGTTGGTGAAGATTGCGGTGATGATGATGGCCCCTAGTGGCACTCCGGCGCCACCGGAAGCGAGGGGGAGAGAGCCCCCCTCCTTCTTCTTCTTCCTTGACATCCTCCCTAGATGGGAGAAGGGTTTCCCCTCTAGTCCATGGCCTCCAAGGCGTGGGAGGGGCGAGAGCCCCTCCGAGATTGGATCTGTCTCTCTATCTCTCTCTGTTTCTGCGTTCCCAGATTCTTCCCTTTCACCATTTCTTATATTCCCGGAGATCCGTAACTCCGCCTGGGCTGAAATTTTAACACGATCTCTCTCTGGATGTTAGCTTTCTTGCGGCGAAAGAAGGGCATCAACCGCCTTACGGGGTGGCCACGAGGGTCAGGGGCGCGCCTGCCCCCCTTGGGCGCCCCCCTGCCTCGTGGGCCCCTCGAGCATCGTCTCGCGTTGATTTCACTTCCCAGAAATCATATATATTCCAAAAAAATCTCCGTCAGTTTTTATCCCGTTTGGACTCCGTTTGATATGGATATTCTGCGAAACAAAATACATGCAACAAATAGGAACTGGCACTGGGCACTGGATCAATATGTTAGTCCCAAAAATAGTATAAAAAGTTGCCAAAAGTATATGAAAGTTGTGGAATATTGGCATGGAACAATCAAAAATTATAGATACAACGGAGACGTATCAGCATCCCCAAGCTTAATTCCTGCTCGTCCTCGAGTAGGTAAATGATAAAAAGATAATTATTGATGTGGAATGCTACCTAGCATAATCTTGATCACATATCTAATCATGGCATGAATATGAAGACACGAGTGATTCAAGGCAATAGTCTATCATTTGAAATTAAGACAATAATACTTCAAGCATACTAATAAAGCAATCATGTCTTTTCAAAATAACATGGCCAAAGAAAGTTATCCCTACAAAATCATATAGTCTGTCTATGCTCCATCTTCACCACACAAAATATTCACATCATGCACAACCCCGATGACAAGCCAAGCAATTGTTTCATACTTTTGACATTCTCAAACCTTTTCAACTTTCACGCAATACAAGCGCGTGAGCCATGGACATAGCACTATAGGTGGAATAGAATGGAGGTTGTGGAGAAGACAAAAAGGAGAAGATAGTCTCACATCAACTAGGCGTATCAACGGGCTATGGAGATGCCCATCAATAGATATCAATGTGAGTGAGTAGGCATTGCCATGCAACGGATGCACTACGAGCTATAAGTGTATGAAAGCTAAAACTGGAAACTAAGTGGGTGTGCATCCAACTTGCTTGCTCATGAAGACCTCCGGCATTTGAGGAAGCCCATCATCGGAATATACAAGCCAAGTTCTATAATGAAAATTCCCAGTAGTATATGAAAGTGATAACTCAAGAGACTCTCTATATGAAGAACATGGTGCTACTTTGAAGCACAAGTGTGGTAAAAGGATAGTAACATTGCCCCTTCTCTCTTTTTCTCTCTTTTTTTGTCTTTTTAGTGGGCTTCTTTGGCCTCTCTTTTTTTATTTGGGCTTCTTTAGCCTCTTTTATTTATTTTTAAAGTCCGGTGTCTCATCCCGACTTGTGGGGGAATCATAGTCTCCATCATCCTTTCCTCACTGGGGCAATGCTCTAATAATGATGATCATCACACTTTTATTTACTTACAACTCAATATTACAACTCGATACAAGAACAAAGATATGACTCTATATGAATGCCTCTGGCAATGTACCGGGATGTGCAATGATCTAGCGTAGCAATGACATCAAAAAACGGACAAGCCATGAAAACATCATGCTAGCTATCTTACGATCATGCAAAGCAATATGATAATGAATGCTCAAGTCATGTATATGATGATGATGGAAGTTGCATGGCAATATATCTCGGAATGGCTATGGGAATGCCATGATAGATAGGTATGGTGGCTATTTTGAGGAAGGTATATGGTGGGTTTAAGGTACCGGCGAAAGTTGCGTGATACTAGAGAGGCTAGCAATGGTGGAAGGGTGAGAGTGCATATAATCCATGGACTCAACATTAGTCATAAAGAACTCACACACTTATAGCAAAAGTTTATTAGCTATCGAAACAAAGTACTATGCACATGCTCCTAGGGGATAGATTGGTAGGAAAAGACCATCGCTCATCCCCGACCGCCACTCATAAGGAAGACAATCAATAAATAAATCATGCTCCGACTTCATGACATAATGGTTCACCATACGTGCATGCTAAGGGAATCACAAACTTCAACACAACTATTTCTACAATCCACAACTACCCACTAGCATGACTTTAATATCACCATCTTTATATCGCAAAACTATTGCAAGGAATCAAACATATCATATTCAGCGATCTACAAGTTTATGTAGGATTTTATGACCAACCATGTGAATGACCAGTTCCTGTCATCTCTCTAAATAGATATAAGTGAAGCAAGAGAGTTCAATTCTTTCTACAAAAGATATGCCCACGCTCTAACAATTATAAGTGAAGCAAAAGAGCATTCTAAAAATGGCGGTTGTCTAAGTGAAGAGAAACAGGCAATCCAAACTTCAAATGATATAAGTGAAGCACATGAAGCATTCTATAAAGCCATACTCAAATGATATAAGTGAAGTGCAATGAGCATTCTATAAATCAACCAAGACTATATCATACCAGCATGGTGCATAAAAAAATGAAAACTAAATGCAAAAGACGCTCCAAGATTGCATATATCGCATGAACGAAACGAATCCGAAAACATACTGATACTTGTTGAAGAAAGAGGGGATGCCTTCCGGGGCATCCCCAAGCTTAGACGCTTCATTCTCCTTGAATATTTACTTGGGGTGCCTCGGGCATCCCCAAGTTTGAGCTATTGCCTCTCTTCCTTCTTCTCACATCGAGACATTCTCGATCATCGAACACTTCATCCACACAAAACTTCAACGGAAAACTCGGTAAGATCCGTTAGTATAATAAAGCAAATCACTACTCTAAGTACTGTTGCAAACCAATTCATATTTTTTTGCATTGTGCCTACTGTAATATAAATTTTTCATGGCTTAATCCACTGATATAAATTTGATAGTCTCATCAAAACAAGCAAACTATGCATCAAAAATAGAATGTGTCTAAAACAGAACAGTCTATAATAATCTTAAAATTCACCATACTTCTGATACTTGAGTAATTTGGCCAAAATTAGGAAAAATAAACAATTTGTATAGAAAGACAATGCAAAAAGAATCAGAACCATTTGACGTTCTAGGAAAAACTTTAAAATCACGCACTACAGCCAAAGTTTCTGTCCTGCACCGTACAAACCAACAAGCAAAGTAAACATCCTAATGGAAAATCTTGGCATTTTAATTTTATAATACAATGAATTTTACAAGAGGATAATTATTTTTTTTGAAAAGTTTTATCAAGATTCACAAAGTTGTTGTGAGCATGAACGAAGTTCAAGGAGCTCTCCCACTTCAACAATGCTTGTCTTTCTCACTTTCACTTTCCTTTTTGAAAAAAAATTTGGGTTCCCCTCTTTATTTTATTTTGTTTTTAAACTATATAAAAGCACTCAATAGAAGTAAATGACTCCCTAAAACTTCCAGGTTGTCTCCCTGGCAGTACTTTCTTTAACGCCATTAAGCTAGGCATATAGTGCTCAAGTAGTGAATCCACCCGGATCCCAA
Organism: Triticum dicoccoides; assembly: GCF_002162155.2. Lineage (NCBI taxonomy): Eukaryota > Viridiplantae > Streptophyta > Magnoliopsida > Poales > Poaceae > Triticum > Triticum dicoccoides. The sequence continues at coordinate 429,394,134 of NC_041380.1, forward strand.
GATATATCAAAGCCAATTTTAATTAGCAATGATTTGTAATTTAGTAGTAAGCACAAAGCAACATATATCATGTAATGACGAAGTCTAACTCTCTTCCTATGCATTGGCATGCCATAAAAGAACAATTCATGCACACATAGCAAAGGCCAATGCATAGTATAAACAGTTTCTTGCAATTTTATCATGTAGGAAACATAGAGAGGTGGAGATATAGTTCCTCTCTCATAATAATTGAAAGTAGGAGCAGCAAGAACATGCATATAATATCTATCAAAATCATCATGTATAACAGTAAAAGGCAACTGAGGGAGTCTTGGATTAGGGGGTGTCCGGATGGTCGGACTATACCTTCAGCCGGACTCCTGGACTATGAAGATACAAGATTGAAGACTTCGTCCGTGTCCGGAAGGGACTTTCCTTGGCGTGGAAGGCAAGCTTGGCGATACGGATATGTAGATCTCCTACCTTTGTAACCGACTTTGTGTAACCCTAACCCTCTCCGGTGTCTATATAAACCGGAGGGTTTTAGTCCGTAGGACAAGATACAGAACAACAATCATACCATAGGCTAGCTTCTAGGGTTTAGCCTCTCCGATCTCGTGGTAGATCTACTCTTGTACTACCCATATAATCAATATTAATCAAGCAGGACATAGGGTTTTACCTCCATCAAGAGGGCCCGAACTTGGGTAAAACTTCATGTCCCTTGCTTCCTGTTACCATCCGGCCTAGACACACAGTTCGGGACCCCCTACCCGAGATCCGCCGGTTTTGACACCGACATTGGTGCTTTCATTGAGAGTTCCTCTGTGTCGTTGCCGTCAGGCTCGATGGCTCCTACGATCATCAATAGTGATGCAGTCCAGGGTGAGCCCTTCCTCCCCGGACAGATCTTCGTCTTCGGCGGCTTCTGTCACATCCCTAGTTCTGTCCTGACCTATGCTTGCTTCCATCTGTGCATCATATTTAAATTTTTGAAACTTGAACTGAGGGAAATTGGAAGCCTCAAAACCCTAAATAAAAGAAGGGCAAAAACCCTAAAAATCTCATTCATTGTTCCAAAATGCTCTTCTTAAATGTTTGATAATTTTTGGCAAGGGTTCTGGTCCCAACCAAAATATTGAACATTTTTAAGAATTTATTTTTGGGACTTTGAATTTAAATCATTAGCTATTTGAATTTGAATTATATTCATATAATTAGAATATAATTTCAAATACCCCTGAAATATTTTATAAGCTTTTGGAAAAGTCCATCTAGCAAAATAAAATTATTCAGAGGAGTTTTTGGCATTGTTTGAATTTGTTTAAATTCAAAAAAACAATGGCAAAAGATATTAAATAAAACAAAACAGAAGAAAAAAATAAAACAGAGCAGGAAACCTACCTGGGCCACTTACCTCAGCTTACCTGGCAGCCACCCACAGCCCAACACTGTGCAGCCCACCTGCGCGGCCCAGCCCACCTGGCCCCCCCTTCTCCTGTCTTCTTCCCGTGCCAGCGCACGAAGCAGCTCGGTGGCGAGCACCGCCGTCGCGCTTGGCCACCTCCTGCCTGGTTGCCTCCCTCCTCGATGCGCCTGGAGACGCCACGAAACCCCTGGCCTCTCTCTCGCTCTCCCTGGAACCCCTCTCGCTCTCCCTCCGTCCCTATTCCCCCTCTGCTCTCTCTCCCTCCCGCGACCGAACGGAGCTGCCGCCACCGACGAGCTCCCTCGCGGACACCGGCCACCCCACGCAAACCCGACGCGCCCAGAAGCTCCGCCACGTTGTCTTCTTCATCTTCGATGAGCCACGCAAGCCGGGAGGGCCCGGAACATCGCCATCGCCGTCGTCTTCCACCTCGGGCTCCGACCACCGCCGCCGTTGATTCGCCGTCTCCACCGCCTCCCCGAGCACGCCGACCTTCTCTTCGAACTCACCGTGAGCCCCTGTCCATTTCCCCTCTCTCTCCGTGCCCGTCCGCGCCCTCTAACCACCCTCGCTGTCGGAGCCGACCGTTCCTCGCCGCCGGCAATGACGCAGACGGTGCTAGAGCCACCGTAGCTAACTCCCGAGCACGGCAACGTGCTCAGCACCCTTCCAGGAGCCGAGCGCGCCCACCCGTGCGACCTGCCGTGCCCCCTAGCGCCAACCCCGACCTCCCCGAGCTCCGGCGACCGCCAAGGTCGACGCCGGCGACAACTCCGGCCACCCCCGCACCCAACGCCTGCACCACTCGACGCGCGAGTCCACCAGCGTCACGTAGATGCCCTCCGCCGGCCGTTTGGTCGCCGGAGATGCAAACCCGAGGCTCGCCGCCGCGGTTGGCCTCGCCGGCGTCAAGTCGCCGGTGGGGTTGACCCCGTTGACAGTTGACTTGCTGGGCCCAGTTTGACCCTGGGTCACTGACGTGTGGGCCTCTAGCCACTAACTAAATTAGGATTAGCACTAATCGGATTAGTTAAACTAATTACCCCCTGCTGACACTGACATGTGGGCCCTAGTGCCCTAATCTTTAATTAAACTAAACTAAACCCCCCCTGTTTAACCCGTGTCACTGACGTGTGGACCCCACATGTCAGGTTTGACCTAGACCGCCCTGTTGACCTGATGACGTCAGGGTGAGGTCATGCTGACGCCATATTCCTTTTCTGGAATTTAATTTATTTTATAATAATCAGGAAATTCCAGAAATTGTATAAACTTCAATAAATCATAGAAAATTAACCGTAACTCCAAATTAAATAATTTATATATGAAAAATTATCAGAAAAATTCAAGGAATCCATCTGTACCATTTTCATGCATGTTAGAACAACTTATAGCTGCTGTTTAGCACAAATCAATTAAATGGCATTTGAATAATCACATATGGAGTTTGAATTTGAATCTTGTATTCAAACCAACCTCATTTAATCTGGTTTTAGATGCATTAGACCAAAACACATTCATTTTGCCATGTCATGATCATGCATCATATTGTGCATTGCATTGATTGAGTTCCCTTCTATGTTGCCGGTAATTGTCCCCTCTCGATAGACGTGATACCGATGATGTGATCGTTGACACTGATGAAGACTCAATGTTATCTTCAGAAGTGCCAGGCAAGCAAAAACCCCTTGTTCATTCCGATACAATCCTACTCTCTCGCTCCTGCTCTCTTTTACTGCATTAGGACAACACCGATTCATCTGTTACTTGCTGCGGTAGCTGAACCCCTTTATCCTTTGCATGACCTGTCATTGCCACAGTAAATAGATGAAACCCACTAGCATGAGTAGGAGTTGTTTGAGCCCTGTTGTGCCTACTCATTCATGCTTGTTTGTCATGCCTGCTACTGCTTAGAGTTGAGTCAGGTCTGATTCATCGGGGATGAATCAGAGGCGTGTGAACATGTCCTACTGTGTGTGAGCTAAGTGTGTGAACACGATTTGGTAAAGGTAGCGGTGAGAGGCCATGTAGGAGTACATGGTGGGTTGTCTCATTGCAGCCGTCCTCAGGAACTGAGTTCTGCGTTTGTGATCCATGATTCAGCTACTACCATACATTGGGCCCTGAAATATGACCCCGCTCGACTTCTTATTCACCCTCGTCCTCTGTCCAGGAGTTGCAAGTAGTTTCTGGTGTTTGTAGTATGCTGGAGGCCGTGGACAATGCTGGCCGTAGGGGTGGGCTGTGATGCGGTAGGCACGTGGCCGGGTATACCGGGCGCCCGTTTGGTGTCACGGAACCCTGTTCACATCGTTTGGGGCTGTGAGCGAAACTCCGGCCGGATCTCCTCATGGATGGAACCTGAATAGGCGATAAACCTGGACTAGAGACTTGAGTGTTTAGGTAGGTCGTGGTCTACACCCACGTCGGCTTTCGCTTGAAGTCTGCCGAGCACATGTCGTGTGCAGACGCTAAGTGGTGGAAACATGTATGAAGAAGTACACCCCTGCAGGGTTATCATCATCTATTCGAATAGCCGTGTCCGCGGTAAAGGACTTCTGGGTTGCTTATATCGGTTCATAGACAAGTGAAAGTGGATACTCTAAAATACGCAAGATAAGCGTGAGTGCTATGGATGGCGTTCTCGTAGGGGAACGAGAGCGGATCCATAGTGGTGTATTGATATGGTGAATATGTGGACTCGTGTGCGCCACCTCAAAAGAGTTACATTGCAGTCGTAGTTTAGGATAGCCACCGAGTCAAAGCTGGCTTGCTGCAGTTAAACCCCACCATCCCCTTTGTTGATAATGATGCATATGTAGTTAGTTCTGATAAGTCTTGCTGGGTACATTTGTACTCACGTTTGCCTATTTTATGTTTTTGCAGAGAGACTTCGGTCTCACTAGTAGTTCCGCGTGGACTTCGACGTTTAGCTTGTTACCTCAGCTACGATCTTGTGCCCTCGGCAGGATCTGATAGATAGTCAGGCTTCTCAGCCTTTTTCATTTATAGATGTCTGTACTCAGACATGATAGCTTCCGCTTGTGCTTTGACTTGTATGCTCTGATTGTTGGGTCATGAGACCCATGTTTGTAATATCTCGCTCCTCGGAGCCTATTGAATATTTACTTGTGTCGTAGAGTCATGTTGTGATGCCATGTTGTATTTGCACATATCGAGCATATTGTGTGTATGTTATTGAAATGCTTGGTATGTGTGGGATCTAACTATCTAGTTGTTTATCCTTAGTAGCCTCTCTTACCGGGAAATGTCTCCTAGTGTTTCCACTGAGCCATGGTAGCTTGCTGCTGCTCCGGAACACTTAGGCTGGCCGGCATGTGTCCTTCTTCGTTCCTGTGTCTGTCCCTTCGGGGAAATGTCACACGATGAATACCGGAGTCCTGTTAGCCCGCTACAGCCCGGTTCACCGGAGTCCTGCTAGCCCAGTGCTACAGCCTGGATTCACTCGCTGATGACCGACACGTTCGATGTTGGGTCATGGATGCCTGTCCCTGTAAGTTTGTGCCACTTTGGGTTTACGACTAGCCATGTCAGCCCGGGCTCCTTATCATATGGATGCTAGCGACACTGTCATATACGTGTGCCAAAAGGCGCAAACGGTCCCGGGCAAAGGTAATGCGACACCCGTGGGAATACCGTGCGTGAGGCCGCAAAGTGATATGAGGTGTTACATGCTAGATCGATGTGGCATTGAGTCGGGGTCCTGACAGCTTCGCACTACGGGCCAATTCACTTGGCCATCTGGAGCAGATCTAAAGCTATGCCCCTGGCCGTCAGGTCATATTTGGAAGTTTAAACTACACGGCTAACATCCGCGGGGATTGATCTTCGATGGATTCGAGCCACTGCCAAGCGCGCCGCACTGTCACGACGAGCATGATCTAGCTCTGCCGCCGAACAGTGCCCTGGAGGCTGCACCCGCATCGGCTTTGACCCTTAATTCGGAGCCAACTGCGCTGATCGAGGATAGGTGGTTGGACGCCGCCTCGGGGGCTGCGATCCCAATGGCGATCGAGCCGAACACCAGCCCCGCACTCCGCGAGACTCATGACTCCAAGTAGCCGGACTTCGAACCCTCCGCGCCCCTGCCAATCGAATCCGATTGGGTGCCGATCATGGAGTTTACTGCCGTGAACATCTTTCAGCACTCGCCTTTCAGCGATATTTTGAAGACACTAAAGTCTATCTCTTTATCAGGAGAGCCCTAGCCGGACTACGGTCAGCAAGGTTGGGATACGGACGATGAAGAAATTCAAAGCCCACCCACTACCCACTTTGTAGCCACTGTCGACGATTTAACCGACATGCTCGGCTTCGACTCCGAAGACATCGACGGTATGGACGCCGATGCAGGAGACGATGAAGAACCACCGCCTATTGGGCCCTGGAAAGCCACCTCGTCATATGACATATACATGGTGGACACCCCAAAAGAAGGAGATGGCGATGGAACAACGGAGGATGACCCCTCCAAGAAACAGCCTAAGCGCCGGCGTCAGCGGCGCCGCTCAAAGTCCTGCCAAGATACAGTGATTCCAGCACGGGAGATAATAATACTCTGAAGAGTGCCAAAGAAAACCCCCTCTAGCAAGATTCAGCACAGGAGGATGGAGAAGCCAGCCCTCATGAGAGAGCGGCAGACAGAGAGGTCGAGGACAATAATTATATGCCTCCCTCGGAAGACGAGGCAAGCCTCGACGATGATGAATTCGTCGTGCCAGAGGATCCCGTCGAGCAAGAGCGTTTTCAACGCAGGCTTATGGCCACGGCAAGAAGCCTCAAGAAAAGACAGCAACAGCTTAGAGCTGATCAAGATTTGCTAGACGACAGATGGACTGAAGTCCTTGCGGCTGAGGAGCATAAACTTGAACGCCCCTCCAAGAGCTACCCAAAGCGCAGGTTGCTACCCCGATTAGAGGAGGAAGCACTTAAACCCACATCACCAGCACTTGATACGGGCGACCGGCCACCTCGTGGCCGTAAAAGAGAGGTCTCTTGGCCCTCCACTGAAGCCGCACCCCATACCAATGCATGGGAAAATGCGTCTGACCTGCGAGATATGTTGGAGGACAACACAAGGCAAACAAGATCGATCTGCAGATCATGTGAGCGCCCCACGACTCGAGACGGTAACCATCACGCCAGACACAAATCCGGTAGGGCCGAACACAGTAGACAAAGCTCATTGGAGCTACGTCGTGATATAGCCCAGTATAGAGGCACCGCACACCCACTAGCTTCACAGACGAAGTAATGGATCATCAAATCCCAGAGGGTTTCAACCCGTAAACATCGAATCATATGATGGCACAACAGATCCTGCGGTATGGATCGAGGATTATCTCCCGACCCTCCACTCAAGCAGCACCCCGTACCAAGGCACGGGAATATGCGCCGGACTTACGAGACATGTTGGAGGACAAGGCAAGGCAAACACGATCCATCTACGAATCGCGTGGGCACCCCACGGCTCGAGACGGTAACCGTCACGCCGGCCATAAATTCGGCAGGGCCGAACATAGTAGACAAAGCTCATTGGAGCTACGTCATGATATCGCCCAGTACAGAGGTGCCGCATACCCGCTGTGCTTTACAGACGAAATAATGGATCATCAAATCCCCGAGGGTTTCAAACCCGTAAACATCGAATCATATGATGGCACAACAGACCTTGCAGTATGGATCCAGGATTATCTCCATATCCACATGGCACGCGGCGACGATTTTCACGCCATCAAATACCTCCCACTCAAGCTTAAAGGACCAGCTCGGCATTGGCTCAACAACTTGCCAACAAGATCAATCAGTTGTTGGGAGGACCTGGAAGCCGCATTCCTCAACAATTTCCAGGGCACTTATGTGCGACCCCCAGATGCAGATGACCTAAGCCACGTAATTCAGCAGCCAGATGAATCGGCCAGGCAATTCTGGACACGGTTCCTAACAAAGAAAAACCAAATAGTCGACTGTCCGGACGCAGAGGCCCTAGCAGCCTTCAAGCACAATATCTGTGACGAGTGGCTTGCCCGGCACCTTGGACAGGAAAAGCCGAAATCTATTGTAGCACTCACGACACTCATGACCCGCTTTTGCGCGGGAGAAGACAGCTGGCTTGCTCGTAGCAACTATATGACCAAGAACCCTGGTAATTCGGATACTAGGGACAGAAGTGGCAGGTCACATCACAACAAGCAGAAGCGCCGCATTAACGGCGACAATGCTGAGGATACGGCAGTTAATGCCGGATTCAGAGGCTATAAATCCGGTCAGCGGAAAAAAGCCATTCAAAAGAAATCCTAGGGGCCCGTCCAGTTTGGACCGCATACTCGACCGCTTGTGCCAGATACATGGCACCCCCGAAAAGCCGACCAATCACACCAACAGGGATTGTTGGGTGTTCAAGAAGGCAGGCAAGTTAAATGCCGAAAATACTGACAAGGGGCTGCATAGCGATGACGACGAAGAGCCCCGGCCGCCGAACAATAGTGGACAGAAGGGTTTTCCCCCACAAGTGCGGACGGTGAACATGATATACGCAGCGCACATCCCCAAGAGGGAGCGGAAGCGCGCGTTAAGGGACGTATACGCGGTCGAGCCAGTCGCCCCAAAGTTCAACCCATGGTCCTCCTGCCCGATCACCTTTGATCGAAGGGACTATCCCACTAGCACCCGTCATGGCGGATTCGTCGCATTGGTTCTAGACCCAATTATTGACGGATTTCATCTCACTAGAGTCCTTATGGACAGCAGCAGCAGCCTGCAACTGATTTACCAGAATATAGTGCGGAAAATGGGCATAGATCCCTCGAGGATTAAGCCCACCAAAACGACCTTTAAAGGTGTAATACCAGGTGTAGAGGCCAACTGTACAGGCTCAGTCACACTTGAAGTGGTCTTCGGATCTCTGGTTAATTTCCGAAGCAAGGAGTTAATCTTCGACATAGTCCCATTCCGCAGTGGCTATCACGCACTGCTCGGGCGAACCGCTTTCGCAATGTGGTACCGCACTACGCATACCTTAAGCTTAAGATGCCAGGCCCTCGAGGAGTAATTACGGTCAATGGAAACACCGAACGCTCTTTCCGAACGGAGGAGCACACGGCGGCCCTTCCAGCGGAAGTACAAAGCAGCCTCTCCAGGCAGTTCTACAGTCCGGCCATTAAACGTCCGGACACCGTCAAGCGTGCCCGGAGTAACCTACAACAAGATCGCCTGGCACGGTCCAAGTAGGCGTAGCAATGCGGCCCCAACCCCAGCCCTCGCAAAAATGCGATGCCAGTGCTTCGCGTACATAACTACGCTCTAGAAATACCATGGGTACAGGGGGAAGGGCACCATCACGGCACGCCCGAAACACGACTTAAACCGCACCAGGGGTTGCCGATTTTTTTAATTTTCTCTTACTTTCGGGACTCCATTCTTCGGAAGGCCTGTTCGGCAGTTCAATTGCCGCACAAACAATGCAAGAACCAGGGAAGCAGACAAGCCATGCCGCATTACGGAACTCCCAGGTGGTCTCTATCACGAGCAGTATACCTGTTTCGCATACCATTCCGCAGTCTGCCCCTGGAACGGACATGTTAAATAGTCCAACCTTTTGCTTATCGCGTTATTTTGTATCAGTCTGCTTTGATCACAGCCCTTTTTAATAAACAATGCATAGCTTTTGTCTATTTTTTCATTACCCTTTTTTTACAAATATACGTTCCTTAACGACATGTTGCACCCGTACACTTTGGTATGGCCAAAATATGCCAGGGGCTTTGGTACCCCTCAATATGGTGTGAGAAGTCCGAACACTTTAACAAGTGCGGCACCCCAAACTTATAGCATTATATGCATCGGCTCCGAATCATGTCTTGGGTCAATAGTTGGGTTTGCCCGGCTCCTATGTTTTGGTGCCTTACGTTCCGCTATATCGGCTAAGGTAGCACTAGGAGAACTACTGCGATTGTGCCCCAGTTGAGCTGGGTCGAGCACCTCAGTAGAGAAAGCTAAAACTGACTGTCATGATGAAGCGAGAGCTGGTCGCTGTTCGAGTGGTTTTTCGAGTCCCTAAATACTTATGCCGCTTAGAGCGAGGAGTCGGCTCTGTCCGGCCAAGGCGTGGATAGCGCCCGAACTCGGTCTTCCGAATACCAGGGGCTTCGCCGAAATTTAAAATTATAGAATTCTATGGCTAAGTGAGAGTGTTCACGCATTATAGTCCGATTGCCTTGTTCGTTGTGCTGAGTGCCTCCCTCGAAGGACACAAACATGGGAAAAAGAGCGCTCAGGTTTATCCCCGAACAACCCAGCACTAGCGGCACGGGGGCAGAAGCCGACGACTCGCCATCTCTCAGAATTGATAAACAGCCGCACAGAAGGTAATATTTTAAATTCCAACAGCATTGCTTAGCGCATATGAACAACTTTTCAGTGCACAGGACAAAACGAGCGAGTTTTACTCAAAAATTACATCCCTCGAACATTCATCCGCCACAAGGCGGGCACCCTTCAGAACATCCTTATAATAATTTTCGGGCTTGCGATGCTCTTTCCCCGGCGGTGGCCCGTCCTTCACAAGCTTCTCGGCATACAGCTTGCCCCAGTGCACCTTAGCACGGGCAAGGGCCCTACGGGCACCTTCAATGCAGACGGAGCGCTTGATGACTTCGAGCCTTGGACAGGCCTCCACCAGCCGCCGCACCAGCCCGAAATAGCTCCCAGGCAGAGCCTCTCCAAGCCACAGCCGAACTATGAGGCCTTTCATGGCCTGTTCGGCCGCCTTGTGGAGCTCGACCAGTTGCTTCAGCTGGTCGCTCAGGGGCACGGGGGGTCTGGCCTCAGCATACTGAGACCAGAACACCTTCTTTGTCGAGCTGCCCTCCTCGGCTCGATAGAATGCGGCGGCATCGGACATGCTACGGGGAAGATCTGCGAACGCTCCTGGAGAGCTCCGTATTCGGGTAAGTAACAAGTAACTCATGTTTATGTGTTTGCTTTGCATAAAGAATGCCTTACTCACCGCTATATTTTTCACCGCATCCAACTCCTGGAGGGTCTTCTGGGATTCGGCCTTGGCAGACTTGGCATTTTAAATAGCCGCCGCGAGCTCGGACGCTCGCGTCTTTGAGTCAAGCTCCAAACTCTGATGTTTTTTCATGAGAACCTGGAGCTCTTGCTGGACCTTGCCAACTGGGCCTCATACTTCTCCCGCTCGGTGCGCTCCATGGCCGCCCTCTTCTCGGCCTCAAGCATCGCTTGCTTAAGGGTCGCCACCTCAGACGTGGCCCCTACAATAGCCACAATAATCCTGTCATTTTTTTTAATTGCACCTTTTTTATATATATATTTAAACAAGGTATTTCTTACCTTCCTTGTCCTCGAGCTGCTTCTTGGCACGCCCGAGCTCTTGCTCGGACTGCTCGAGGTTCTACTTTAGCGTGTCCACTTCCACAGTCAGTACGGCGGACGCCAGCAGAGAAGCCTGCATACGCATATTGACTCTTTTTTGTTAGACTCCTGCAAATTTATTTGATCCTCGATTCGGCTTTTCTTCCTGAACGCCAAACAGAGCATCAGGGGCTACTGTGTATGCGGTAATATTATTTACACATTCTTTACTTACCTCGAAGCCTGTTAAAAGGCTAGCACAAGCTTCAGTCAGTCCGCTCTTGGTGGACTGAACCTTCTGGACCACCGCACTCATAATAGTGCGGTGCTCCTCGTCGATGGAGGCGCCTTTGAGCACCTCCAACAGATTGTCTGGCGCCTCCAGTTCGACGGGGGTCACCGGCACGGTGGGCTTGCTCCTCTTGGAAGTAGGTCGCCCGCCGGACTCTGGAACCTTTGAAGGTTCTAGAGCGGTGTCTGGCCTAGAGCCGGACTTGGAGCCCTGGGGGGTTTTATCCCCTTTACTCCTGGAGTCCGGGAGGTCACCTTGCGGCGCCTCCAGGACCACCCCCTCCTGGCTTGGAACCTGTTGGGACAACACTTCGGCGTCGTCCGTAGGGCAGGGGGAGGAAGCCGTCGGAAGCGAATTCACATCCGATGAGTCCAGTGAACCGCTCGACGACGTGTCGAGCCGGTCTTTGGGTGGGCTGCATAAACATATTCGACATAAGGGAAAGCTGTGCAATAAAGGAATACTATGAATTACTATGGTATCCGGATACTTACAATTTCGCCAGGGGCTTGGCCCTGAGCGGCCACTCCTCTCCGCCGTCGTCGGCGTCGGGGGAGTAGTCTGGAGGAAGGGTTTTCCCCTTCTTGGACCCTTTGGCCTCCCCAGTGAGGGCGGCCTTCCTTTTCTTCTCTCCTCCCGCTGGAGGGGGAGAGGTCTCTTCTTCCTCCTCCTCGTCTTCACGGGAGGAATGCGCCTTGGAGCCGTCGGATGATGAACCCGACACCTCCTAGCACCGGGCACTCTTTCAAGTCCTCGTGGCCTTCTTCGTGGCCTTCTTCTCCGGCACCACATGGGGTGCCGGAACCAGCAGCTTCGCCAGGCGGGCATCGACTGGGTCTTCGGGCAAAGGAGGCGAACAGTCGATCTGTCCGGACTTCGCCTGCCAAACCTGTCAAAGGTAAGGGAGCTTAGATCCCACATAGAGTTAAACTATGAAAAACTAATACCCTGTAAAAGGTACAAACAACTGACCACGCTAGCGTGACGCTGCACGCTGAATCCGCGATCCTCGGTAGCAGATGCGGGAGCCTCGGCGCCCTTGAAAAGCACCCTCCAGGCATCTTCGTACGTCGTGTCGAAGAGCATGCTGAGAGTTCGGTGCTGCGCCGGGTTGAACTCCCACAGATTGAAGGCCCGTTGTTGACATGGGAGGATCAGGAGGATGAGCATAACCTGGACTACATTGACAAGCCTGAGCTGCTTATCCACCAGGGTTTGGATGCATGTTTGCAGTCCAGTCACCTCTCCTTTGCTGTCCCACGACAGGCCCGTCTCCTTCTAGGACATGAGCCGCGTTGGGGGTCCGGACCGGAACTCGGGGGTTGTGACCCACTCAGGGTCACACGGCACGGTGATGTAAAACCACCCCGATTGCCACCCCTTCAGGGTCTCCACAAAGGAGCCCTCGAGACATAAAACGTTGGGCATCTTGCCCACCATGGCGCCTTCACACTCCGCCTGGTTGCCGTGCACCACCTTCGGCTTGAAATTGAAAGTCTTGAGCCATAGGCCGAAATGGGGGCGGATGCAGAGGAAAGCCTCGCACACGACGATAAACGCCGAGATGTTGAGGATGAAGTTCGGGGCCAAATCATGGAAATCCAGGCCGTAGTAGAACATGAGTTCCCAGACGAATGGGTGGATAGGAAAGCCCAGTCTGCGGAGGAAGTGGGGAAGGAACACTACCCTCTCATGGGGCCTTGGGGTGGGGAGGAGCTGCCCCTCTTCGGGAAGCCGGTACGCGATGTCGTTAGACAAGTATCCGGCCTTCCTCAGTTTTTTGATGTGTCCCTCCGTGACAGAGGAGACCATCCACTTGCCTCCCGCTCCGGACATGGCTGGAGAAGGTTGAGGTGGGGAGTGCAGACTTGGGCGCTGGAGCTTGAGTGCGCGAAAATGGATAGGCAAAGGAGGAAGAAGGCATAGGTGAAAAGGTGGATCCTTATCCTCTTATATGGGTGGACACAACTATGTGTCCCCACCAGCCTGGTAAAACTCGTTTATCTCCAAGCGCCGTAATCAATCGCGTGGTTGGGTTACCCACGCCCGTATTGATGAGAATCCCGGAATAAGGGGACACGATCTCTGCTTTAACAAGACGTGCCAAGGAAATCGCCTCGCGTGACACGCTGAGGTGGGATAATAAAACGATTCAAATAAAGGCTTGGCCGTGGTGTGTCACACTACGGAATACGTCAGCAGATTAGATTTGTGTAAGTATTATTCTCTCTGTGGAAATATGTAGAAACTTATTTTGCAGAGTCGGACACTATCTTTGTGTTCAAAATCTTCTATGAAGTACTTGGAGGAGGAACCCGCCTTGCAATGCCAAAGATAATCTGCGCGCCGGACTCGTCATCATTGAAGCCTGGTTCAGGGGCTACTGAGGGAGTCCTGGATTAGGGGGTGTCCGGATGGCCGGACTATACCTTCAGCCGGACTCCTGGAGTATGAAGATACAAGATTGAAGACTTCGTCCCGTGTCCGGAAGGGACTTTCCTTGGCGTGGAAGGCAAGCTTGGCGATACGGATATGTAGATCTCCTACCTTTGTAACCGACTTTGTGTAACCCTAACCCTCTCCGGTGTCTATATAAACCGGAGGGTTTTAGACCGTAGGACAACATACAGAACAACAATCATACCATAGGCTAGCTTCTAGGGTTTAGCCTCTCCGATCTCGTGGTAGATCTACTCTTGTACTACCCATATCATCAATATTAATCAAGTAGGATGTAGGGTTTTACCTCCATCAAGAGGGCCCGAACCTGGGTAAAACTTCGTGTCCCTTGCCTCCTGTTACCATCCGGCCTAGACGCACAGTTCAGGACCCCCTAACAGAGATCCGCCAGTTTTGACACCGACAGCAACCCATCAATGTAATCCTTAATAAGTGGAAACTTCTCTGATATAGTGTAGTCAGGAGAATTCAAAAAGATAATAGGGCTATCATGCATGGGTGCAATAGCAACAATTTCATGTTTAACATAAGGAACTATAGCAAGTTCATCTTCATAAGCATAATTCATATTGGCATCTTGACCACAAGCATAGCAAGAATCATCAAAAAGGGATATTTCAAAAGAATCAACGGGATCATAGCAATTATCATAGCATTCATCCTTCAGTAAACATGAAGGGAAATTAAACAATATATGAGTTGAAGAGTTATTCTCATTAGAAGGTGGGCACGGGTGATCAATCCGCTCTTCCTCCTTTTGTTCTTCGCTCTCCTCCTCACCTTTTTCATCCAATGAGCTCATAGTTTCATCAACTTCTTCTTCCATAGATTCCTGCAAAATATTAGTCTCTTCTTGGACAGTGTAGACTTTCTTAATAAGTGCATTAATATAGGAATTATATTCATAATTATCATAGCAATATTTTAGGATAGCTAAATTTTCAGTCCTATAAACATCATCATCAAAAGCTTCATACTTTTCAAACAAAGATTCAATTTCATAACCACCCTTAAAAGCAACAAATTCTTCTATTTGTTCCACATCATAGTAATCATATATACCTCTAGCATAAGAAGCCAAGGTCTCATTATCATTAAATTCACATGAAAAGGGAAGGCGTGGAGCCTTCATCCTAGAGCAACAAGTATTATCATATCTCAAGCATAGTTGCCTAGCATACCAATACAATATATAAATTTGATCCCATAATAGTTTCCCTTTTTGTGTCAAGCGATAATCCCTAAAGTATTCACGTTGATCCAACGTTACTCCCATTACCAGATTGAATGAGGTTTTCTCAGGATTATCAAAGTGGTACATAATATTTTTCACATATTGAGCATTGAGGGTTTTAGGAGGTTCCTCATCTCCATGAGTAGAAAGTACACCTAATTTTTTTGGTAATTCGTGTTCCATATCCATAACTAAAGATAGAGAACAACTAAGAACAGCAAATAAAAATTACTTAGTGATAAAGCAAACAAGCACACACGAGAATATTCACCACACGCTATTTGTCGTGGAATTGTCACGGCAGATGTCCTTAGCGTGAGGACTTAGTCGCGAGGCCAACGCATCTATGTGGTAGCTTGAATGGGGTTGAGCGGAGTCGAGAGACGCAACACAAGACAAGGGTTTAGATAGCTTCGGGCGTCGGGAAACATCATCCGGTAATAACCCTACATGTTGTTTGTGGCTAGGTCTCATTATGATCATGAGGGAGTTGCCGGTAAGGCGGCTCTTTGTGTCTAGCCCTAGAGATTATTTTCTGTCCCCCTTTGGGGAGCCCTGCCCCTCCTTATATATGTTGAAGGGGCGGGTTACATGTGGAGTCCTAGTAGGACTAGGACTAGTCTATCCTTTCTCACAAGTAAAATACAAGTCCGGGTCTTGCTTCCTCATAAAGGAAATATTCATCATACCTTTCCTCTTAAGCCGGCCCACCAGAGTATAAGCCGGCCCGCTGGGCCTTGGGCCTTGTCGTCCGTCTGATCTGCCTGCCGGGTCTCCAGCGAGTCACAATGTCCCGGCAGGTTACATGTAAACCGCCATGTTCGGGCGGATCGCCAAGCTCCAGCCAGGTCTCTGGTGAGTCGCCAAGCCCAGTCGGGTCATACGGCGGGGTATATCCCCAACATTAGCCCCCAGTTTAATTTGGATTTATCCATGTTAAACTGATCCTGTAAAATAAACACAAGGACAAACTTGATAAGTTGTGCTCTGGGTTAAATATTTTCCTGAACCGGCACCTGATCATCTTTAAGTCCTTGTAATTTCCTCCTGGATGCATACTCAAAGATCTTATAGCAAATCTCTTTTAACAGATATGTCCAAACCTTGCTAATGCAAAAATCCAGATACTTCTTTTGAGAAATCCGGGTCAATAGGCCAACTTCAGAGCCAATTTGCGGACATTGGTATCTTATAGAGAAATATTGTAATAAATAATCCACTTGAATCGGCTTCCAAAGCGCCGATTTAAAAACTATTGGTCTTGAAAAAACTCATCTGACTTTTAGCCGGTTTGTGGAACTTACCGGTTTATCATAGCCAAAATATCCGGTTTGTAAATATTGATAGTACCGAGTCATAATTGTTGCCGACACCGGGTCATAGTTATTGGTGACGCCGGGTCAATCCGATTTACTCAAAACTGATAATTTGAAGATTTTTCTCCTTTATATCCATATTACCTGTAGCCCCCAAGTCTTGAGCAGAAACAAAGTGATGACTTAAGACTTGCTTCAATATAAATACTGCCACTTTGAAGAAATCCATGTTGTTCATTTTAATCACTAGTAAAGACTGAATACTCCATATATGTAGCCCCCAAGTGCCGGGTTGTCATGCTTGCAGCAACCTGGGACTTGTAATTTCCTGATACTCATAAAAGTTTCAACCAGTGCAGCCCCCAAGTGCTGGGTTGTCATGCTTGCAGCAACCTGGGACTTGTAATTGCTTTATTCTCATGAAAACTTGAACCAGTGTAGCCCCCAAGGGCCGGGTCATTATGCAATAATGAGCAGGGACTTTGTAGATATAACCATGTAAATTTGAATAGCAATGTGTAGCCCCCAAGGGCCGGTTTAGTAAGATAATACTGAGCTGGGACTTTGTATACAATTGATAATAACATCATATAATATAGTCTCCACCATGGGGCTTGAACCCACGTCCACAAGTTTAAGAGCTTTTTGCTTTACCAACTGAGCAGTGGACCCTTCAATATAATGGAATAAAACTTGTGTACCTTGAATTGTTGACAGGAGCAATTGGTATCCCCCAAGGGCCGGCTCATTATGATGTGATAAGTTGGGTTTTCAATAAGGCTAGTAAAATTGTCTTTGCATTAGCTCCCAAGTACCATGGTGCATGCTGGCAGTTACATGGGACTTGCATAATTGATGTAATCTCAACTTGAATAATGTAGCCTCCAAGTGTCGGGTCGTAAGCCTGCAGCGACTCGGGACTATTCCTTTGATTGTAGAATAAATCATATCCATTGGTGAAATAATATCCTTTGCACTGAAGTGCCTTTGAAAACCTCAATCATAATATTTAGTTACTGATAACCATAATAAAAATCCAGCCATTTTGGCTATTAATGATTTGAATAACCCGGTTTGAAAACCTCAATCATTCAATATCATAATGAAAATCCAGCCAAGTTTGGCTATTTAAAGATTCAAATACCTTATCTGTTGACAAGTAAATCTGGAGTTTAAATACCCGGCGGCTCTTAACCGATGGCGATTTAATACACCTCCATTGTAAACCGGAATTTTTATAACCCGACGACTTATAGCCTTTGAGAAAATCAAGAATTGATAACCCTTTTGAGACACCAATTTCAGTCAGTGATGATGGGCTGGAACTTAATCATTTATGTAAGTCATAGCTCTGTAAATCCTGCACAGAGTTTAAACAACATATGCCCTGGCGACTTAACGTCAAAAGCCAGGGCGGGTAACCACCCAAATGTAGTCTTATCCTGCACACAAGTAGATCACAAGATCCCTTGGCGGTTTACCGCAGGGCGGGTCATAATATCCCACATATAACCATTGTGATATTGAATTTGTACTATCGGTTTACATGACGTGTGCAGTAAGGGTGATAACCCAATCCTTAGAAACCAATACTTCCAAATATATGATGATTGTCACATGCTGGCAATTTTATCGTCCAAAGCCAAGCCGAGTTTATATGAAACCACACTTATATGCTTCAGATATGAGCAAAAAGTATCAAAACCCAAAAGATTGTTTGCAAAAACTTAAACTAAATAAAAATCGAGGTTCCTGATTCGAATATGATCAGTAAACCATTCCAAAGGGGTTAAGCTAGGATTCGAATACGATCATGTAGCCCCCAGTGGCTTTGGCGTTGCGCCGATCAAGAGGGTACCGACAGCAATGTTCTCTTTGGTTCGAATACGACCTATGTTTGAATAGGAAGCCCCCAAATGACCTTGAGAGGGTTTTTAACAAACTTGATTCGAATACGATCCAAGTCGGACCCAAAAGGGGTTAATTTATGATTCGGATATGATCAAGAAGCCCCCTAGTGAGTTTGGCTTTGCGCCGATCAAAAGGGTTACCACAGCTATGTCCTCTTTGGTTCGAATATGACCTATGTTTGAACAGGAAGCCCCCAAGTGACCATATAAATTTTGGCATCGCTCCGATCAAGAGGGTACCGACAGCTATGCTCGATGAGCAGGAAGCCCCCAAGTGACCATAATAAGATAAGCCGTAAAGCGGGATACCCATGTTTGAACCGTGCATCACGACATCAATCCCTTTTAGCACATTTTAATCTTGCAGAGAACTTGAACTTGCGAGAGATTAATTCTTTTTGGACCGGAACTTTGAACCGGATTTGAGAGATTAAAAGCTTTGTAAGAGACAAATTTACCTTGAGCCGGATGTTTGAACCGGATTTGAGAGCTTCAAAACTTTGCAGGAGAGGGATGTCTCTTGAACCGGATTTGAGAGCTTTAAAACTTTGCGGGAGAGAGATGTCTCTTGAACCGACAATTTTCTGACGGCCTTTAAATTTTCATCAATATGGCGGTGTCCTCCAGAACCGGGTTATCATTCCTTCCAATGACCCAGAGTTCCCGAGTCATGTCATTGTAGCCCCCGAGTCTTAAGACGACTCGAGGAGTTGTCTTAATATTCTCCATATTTGTCAGTGATAAACCGGAATGAGTCCTTAGTGATATAACTTGTCCTGCATTGGAGAACTTGCAAACCAGAGTAATTGCTCCTTTTAAGAAAGCAATATATAATATAAAAATATGCTGGATGGATTTCACCTGATATGTTAGGCTAGAAATTATCCGTCGTGGGGTTGATGATCACCATGGTGAAGCTCAAATCAATCATGGTCGAGTCGGCCGCGGAAGTAGACAGATGAGTCGGCCGAGGCACTGTAAGCCAGTGCGGACGAGCAAGTTATCCTCTGCGTTGTAAGCCGGTGCGGACGCGTGAACCGGCCGCGAGAGTGGACACGCGAGTCGTCTGCGGCATTGTAAGCCAGTGCAGACACGTGAACCGGCCGCGAGAGTGGACGCATGAGTCGTATGTGACATTGTAAGCCAGTGCGGTCGCGAGAGACGGCCACGGCGTTGTAAGCCGGTGTGAGAGTCCGTTGAATAACAACAACCACCTGTGCCGAAAGTTGTCAGTGCGGCTCCATCTCCGCGGTATAATGCCACTTTATAATGAATAATTCTCCTACATATAAAAAATACCATAGAGCAGAGTAGTTGTGCTCAGCATAATTAAAGTATACTAAGAAAATGTATAAGAGAAATAACACCTGATTTATTTTTTGGACGTATGTGGGCGTGGCCAATAGCGCGTAGCTAGTCTCCACATATATGTATTCCATCCAATTTACGCAAACTGATCTCCGAAGAAAAACAGCCCAATACGGAGTATCAGCACTAGTCATGTTGGTTTATCCCTTAGATTTCTGCGGCCGGATTAGACATCAATCAGCACCAGCCTTCGTCTGCAAGCAGCACTTTGTTTCTTTGGATTTAATTAGCCCCCACTGCAGGAAACAGTAGCAGCGGCACCGATTCCCTCGGGACTTGAAGCTGGCGTTCCCCTGACAACGGCGGTTTAAACGTGATGGGTCGAGCGTAGAGGATTGGAAGCAGCGAACGAGCGGATCTGGTGATAGCAGCCGGTGGTTTTAGTGCTGTAGGGCCAGCAAAGCGGTAACTCGGGAGATCGTTGGAAACGACGCAAGAAAAAAACGTCAGCAAAAAACTCTTGAGCTGAATAGATCTAAGAGCATAAATTAGCACGAGCAGACAACATATGTTTTGTATAATGCAAATTTAATACGCAGAGTAATTTAACAGAGACGAGTGCACCTGATTACGTCCATAGGCAGTGACTTTGAATACTCTGATTGCTTCCTCATGGTTATTTCTTTTATTTTTTCTTTGGGGGATGTGATGTGTGCCTTGGTTGAGGTAGTAGCAACAGACACGCAAACGCGATCCTGGTGCTACTGGCTTTCGGCCGATTCGCCGGTGACCGCTGACCTCGTGCACCAGGGCCACATGTACTAACGCGGGCCGCCTCAAGCTCTTGAAGGGCCAGGTCAGCAGCAGCGGAGGCGAACTAAGCCTGGGGACTGAGCGAGGGCGAGAGCGAGGCCAGCTGAGGGAGTCCTGGACTATGAAGATACAAGATTGAAGACTTCGTCCCGTGTCTGGAAGGGACTTTCCTTGGCGTGGAAGGCAAGCTTGGCCATAAGGATATGTAGATCTCCTACCATTGTAACCGACTCTCTGTAACCCTAGCCCTCTCCGGTGTCTATATAAACTGGAGAGTTTTACTCCGTAGGACAGAGAACAATCATACCATAGGCTAGCTTCTAGGGTGTAGCCTCCTTGATCTCGTGGTAGATCTACTCTTGTACTACCCATATCATCAATATTAATCAAGCAAGATGTAGGGTTGTACCTCCATCAAGAGGGCCCGAACCTGTGTAAAACATCGTGTCCCCTGCCTCCTGTTACCATCCGCCTAGACGCACAGTTCGGGACCCCCTACCCGAGATCCGCCAGTTTTGACACCGACATTGGTGCTTTCATTGAGAGTTCCTCTGTGCCGTCGCCATCAGGAAGGATGCCTCATTCAGTCTTTAAAGGCGGCACCGTTGCTAAGGGAGCTTTGGCTGTCGGCCAAACTCTCCGGCTAGGTGGTTTCCTTATGACCGCATGTTCGGTTACTGCATCGACGATGACCTCTCGGGTCACCGAAAGCAATCTTCATGTCAGCTCGGAATTCGCCGAGCAGCTAGATCCAATGGAGCTCTCTTCCCTAAGCGAGCTCTTGGATCGCATCGCCGCCCTGGGAGTCGCTACGGATTATGACCAGAATGGGCCTAAACCCGATCTGAGAGAGATTAACTCTCCCCAGGTCACCCATCACGTTGCCGTGGTAGAGGGACAGTGCGGCGACCCTTCATCTATCTTCAGGACTAGCTATGTCCGAATTCCCGATCCCTCCAAGCCGGATACCCGCGGAGGGGAGGACATCACTCAAGACCTGGAGATAAAGTCAGGCGACGGGCTAGATTCATTGGACAACATCCAAGAATCCAAATTCCGAGTTCGGAAACTCCTTGGCCCCTGGGTCTCAGATTGGGTGAGGTTTCGGATTTGATTCCACCCACTCACCCATACGTAAGCGATCTCTCCCAAATTAGGCAAGATCCCGAAGAAACGGTACATCATTACTGGGCTAGATTCCTCTTGGTTATGAACAGGATAAAGGACTGCAGCGAGGAAGATGCAATTTCATTCTTCTGCAATAATTGCACGGACAAGGGAATCCTCAACGCCATAAGTCGCCGTGATATTACACGCTTCGCTGACTTAGCGTCCATAGTACGAAAGTACTGTGCGATGGAAAGCGCCTGGAAAACCGAAATAAAATTTTGGGACAATCCGGCCCTGAATACAAACCCAGTCCGAAATAAAAGGGTGCATCATCGCCAGACACCCGGGTTCAATACCAAAAAGCAAAAGCCCTCTACATGGCACAGAACCGTACTGGAAGGATGGCTTAATGGACCCTGTAAAATTCACAATGCAGAGGGCGCCACACCAACTCACAGCCTTAGAGCATGTTGGATACTCCGGCAGGTGGAAAAAATTGGCGAAGATCTTCTAATTCTAGAAGCCATAGAAAGCCACCCCAAAGACACCAGTACGGTATTAACAGTCTTCAAGACTTTCGCATCAAATAATATGCAAAAAAGAACACTCCGCAGCCCTGCCGAAGTCTACCAAGTAGCAACAATAAACCCATGGAGTGACACGGCTATTACTTTTAACACCAGTGATGAACCTAAATTTCGAACAGCCCGAGCACCAGCCGCATTGGTCCTCAGTACAATAGTGGACGGCTTTCGTCTTACCAAGGTACTCATGGATGGCGGCAGCGGATTGAACCTCATTTATGAGGAAACCCTTCAAAAAATGGAAATAGACTGGAACCGCATTGAGCGAAGCAGCACAACCTTTATAGGAATAATCCCCAGTCGGGAAGCGCGCTGTACAGGAAAAATCACACTAGATGTGGTGTTTGGCACGCCAGATAATTACAGGTCCGAAGAGGTCACGTTCCAAGTGGCCCCGTTCAGTAGCGGATATCACGCTCTGCTAGGGCGGGAAGCGTTTACAATCTTCCAAGCAATACCCCATTACAGGTACATGAAGCTCAAGATGCCCGGGCCTAACGGAATCATCACTCTCGCTAGTGATCCGGACATAGCACTCCGCGCCTAAAACAAGACAGCCGCACTGGCCCTCGAGGCGCTATCCGAAGCCCTAGCGGCTGAGGAACTGACTGCGCTGCGCTCCATGGTGAATAGGGATGATGTGATACTCAACAAAAGATCCAAGTCCACCTCCTTTAAACCAGCAGACGAAATAGTCAAATTCCAGGTCCATCCAACGGACCCCAATAAAACAGCTTCCATCGGGGCACAGTTAAACCCTGATGTAGACGCCGCACTACGAGAGTTCCTATGAGAGAACTAGGACATTTTCGCCTGGCACCCTTCAGACATGCCAGGAATCCCACGCAGGCTGGCCAAACACAGCTTAAATATCCTAAAAGGATTCAAGCTAGTCAAACAGGCTCTTCGGCGTTTTTCCGAACCTAAGAGACAGGCCATGGCAGAGGAACTAGCCAAGCTATTGGAGGCCGGATTCATCAAAGATATAAAACACCCGGACTGGCTAGCAAACCTGGTGATGGTACCAAAGAAGGACAAATCCTGGCGCCTGTGCGTTGATTTTAAAGACCTTAACAAGGCTTGCCCAAAGGATCCCTTCCCTCTCCCCCGCATCGATCAAATTATCGACGCTACCACAGGACAAGATTCGTTGTGTTTTCTCGATGCATACTCCGGCTACCATCAAATAAAGATGGCAGAGTCAGACCAAGCCGCAACGGCATTCATCACACCATACGGCCCATTCTGCTTCAACACAATGCCCTTCAGGCTCAAAAACGCCGGCGCAACATATCAGCGCATGATTCAGACATGTTTGGCAAACCAGATCGGCAAAACAGTGGAGGCATACGTAGATGATGTGGTCATTAAAACAAGACATGTCGAATATCTAGTAGACGACTTGAGGCTAACATTCGATAACCTCCGAACATACGACATCAAGCTCAACCCGGAAAAATGCGTCTTCGGCGTTCCAGCCGGAAAGCCCTTGGGCTTCATTGTATCCGACAGAAGAATTGAAGCAGATCCAGCCAAGATCCAAGCTCTGTCACAATTGGATATCCCGAAGGACCTCAAACAAATACAAAAATTAACCGGATGCGTGGCGGCTGTAAGCCGCTTTATCTCCCGCTTGGGAGAAAAGGCCCTACCCCTTTACCGCCTCCTTCGGCGCACCGAACACTTCGAGTGGACGAATGCAGCCATGGCTGGACTCGATGAAATAAAAGCCATCTTGGCAACAAACCTAGTCCTAGTCGCGCCAAACATTGGCGAACCAATGCTATTATACATTGCAGCAACCCATTAGGTTGTAAGCGCAGTGCTCGTCGTCGAACGAGAAATGGACGGACACAAATTCCCCCTTCAAAAGCCGGTCTACCATGTGTCCATTATCCTTACTCCGTGCAAGTCACGGTACCCGCATTATCAAAAGATTGCGTACGTGGTATTTATGGCATCCCGGAAGCTGCGACACTACTTTCAAGAGTGTTCAATAACAGTAGCCTCGAAAGTGCCACTTAACGATATTATAAACAACCACGACGCGACGGGCCGGATTGCAAAATGGGCCATTGAGCTCCTCCCGTTCGACATAACTTACAAGCCACGGCGAGCTATCAAGTCGCAAGTTTTGGCCGACTTCGTCGCTGAATGGACAGAGGCCGAACTCCCTAAAGAGTACGGCACATATTCAAACTAGGTCATGCACTTCGACGGCTCCAAAATGTTGGCCGGTCTAGGGGCTGGCATCGTTTTGACGTCCCCCACAGGAGACACAGTTCAATACATACTCCAGATAATGTACACAGACTCTAACAATGCAACCGAATATGAGGCCCTTTTACATGGTCTCCGGATGGTAGTATCCATGGGCATTCAACGCCTAGAGGTGCGCGGGGACTCGAACCTCGCAATATCCCAAATAAATGGAGACTTTGATGCCAAGGATCCAAAAATGGCAGCTTATCGCAACGCCGTTTGTCGGCGTTCTGGGAACGGGGGTCCCCAGACTTGCCTGCCTGCGGCCTGCGGCGTGGCTCAAAGGGGGCCCAGCACGGCCCGTCTTCTTCAACACAGACACAAGACCCTCGCGAGGGGCCAAGCCTTGCGGGGCAGACGACATGGAGCTTCCTCAGGCACGGCCTCATCAGGCTGGCCCGCGAGGAGGCGGAGAGATCAAGGCGGGGTACCTCACGATGTGCCCGTGACGCAAGCCATGATGACCAAGGGTGCCAGGCGGGCGTCAGCCCACGCAGTGTCCTCCTTTCCTCTTTGGTGTAAAGGGAGCAAGCGCAGGCGAGAGCATCAAGGAAAGGCACCCGTTTCGGTGCAACGAGACCAAGACCAGCCCAACGGCAGGTAGGAGGTCATTGTGGAGCCCAAGCCATCGTCACCACCAGAGCCTTTGGCAGGCGAGGACCAACTTTAGTCAGGATAAGTGTACCAGATGTCCCCCTTCAAAATGGCCAATTATTGGCGCCCTTCCCACTCAATATTTGGGAAGAGGCCCAGGGCCTTTGCCTATAAATAGGACTAGCCACCCACAAAAGAGGGGGATGGAGATCAGATCGCAATCGAAGAGAGAGAGAGAGAGAAGGGTGACTAAACTCCTCCTAGCAGTTCATCCCCCCAGCCAAGAACAGACCCTTGCGAGGCTGTTGTTCCTTGTATTGCTCATCATCATCAGCCCAAGAGGCAGTCCACCACACCACACACCGGAGTAGGGTATTACACCACAATGGTGGCCCGAACCAGTATAAACCCTGTGTCTCTTGTGCTGTACTTTCCACAGCTTAGATCTTAGCGAGGCGGAGGGGCGCAGGTAGGTAGAAGGCAAAATCTCCGCGCGCACCCCAGTGTTCGAACCTCAAGGGTCTGCCGGAACCCGAAATCCGACATTTGGCGCGCCAGGTAGGGGTGCGCCGGAATTCGTCTTCCACCACCCCGTTCTCCTCCGACCATCGCGTCCATGTCTGACGCTCGTCGAGCCCGCGCCGAGCGCCGGGCCGCTCTCGCTTCCCGCGTCGCCCAGACGGCTCCTGTCTGCGGGCGTCCTCGCCGTTCCCCGTCACTTGTCGTCAACGCCGCCACCGGCCCGGCGGGGGACGAGCGGCAAGCGTCGTCTCAGCATCCGTTCGTGCGGCAAGACGGCCGCACCGCTACTCCCTCGCTCACCCCAGCTGGTTCTTCGTCCCGCGCGCTCCGTGCACCCATGGAGGCTCAAGCTGAGCTCATCGCGGCAAACGAGCTCCTGCGCTACCGTCCCGTCGACGACGTCTACGAAGAATGGCTTGACCGCGTCGCCGAGCTCGTCCGTGCCGCAGGGGGCTCTCCTGCGCCGTCCGTTCTGCTGCACCGCACCCCGCCCCGCGCGGGCGACGAAGCTCCGGCGGCGCCACGGCCGCCTCCTCCTCAAGAAGGCGCCATGGCTCCAAGGCGTGTGGCCCTTGGGTGGAACCCGCTCCATCAGGTGCCAGCGCAGCAAGAGCAGAGCTGCCAAGAAGTCCCTCGCCCGCAAGAAGCTGCCCAGGCGCTCCCTGCTCCAGCACGTCGCGACCATGCTCCTGCTCCCGTGCGTAAAGACCCCGCGCTGCTCCCAGCTGCAGCGCGTGGGGACATGTAAGACCAAGCTCTCTGTCACCCAAGGCCTCCCGTGGCCACAGCAGGTTGTTGCGCCTTCACCACCGAGCTACGCTACGTCGCGTGGCCCGGAAAGTTCAAGCCAGACCTGCCTCCTCATTACGACGGCAGGGCCGACCCTGCGGAGTTCCTCCAGCTCTATGAGCTGGGCATCGAAGCTGCCAACGGAGACAAGAAGGTCATGGCGAACTGGTTTCCCATGGCGCTCAAGGACGGGGCCCGCACCTGGCTCCTGAACCTGGCTCCAGGCACGATCTCCTCCTGGGACGAGATGCGCACCCGCTTCATCGCCAACTTCCAAGGTACTCGCGACCGGCCACCCGCCGTGAGCGACATGCGCCGCATCAAGCAACAACCCGGAGAGACCCTGCAAAAGTACATCTAGCGCTTCAACAACGCACGCCTCAAGATTCCCAAGGTGACCGAGGAGGCCATCATCTCAGCCTTCTCCGAGGCGTGCGCGATGTCAAGATGAAGGAGGAGCTGGCGATGCATGAAGACCTGTGCACTTCCTTGGAGTTGTTCAACTTGGCAACCAAGTGCGCCAGGGCTGAGGAAGGGCGTCTCTCCCTCCTCGAGCTACCTGCCGCAAACCCAGAAGAGAAGAAGCCCAAGGCCAAGGATGTGAAGTGCAAGGGGGCTGCCGTGCTCGCGACAGAACCGGACACCAAGCGGGGCAGAGATCAGCCCGAACCTCCCGAGGGCAGTCGATACTGTGTGTACCACGACCTCCACACCCACAACACCAACGAGTGTCAAGAGCTCTGAGCCGTGCGAGAAGGAAGGATCGGCCGTCGCCCCGACCGAGGTGACCGGGGCTACGGTCAAGGAGGAGTAAGGAATGCACGACGCTGGGAAGACCGCTGCCCGTGCCAGGGGTGGCGCGATCGACCTTGCGAGGATTGCTGGCAAGACCCGCCTCGCAAGGAAGACTGGAGGGATCAGCCTCGCAAGGATCGCCCGCAAGGCAACACGCACGATCGCCTGCATCCTGGGTGGGGCTCAAGCCCTAGCCTCTCAACGCATCTTCAAGCAGTTCGCCCGCGAAGTGAATGCAGTCCTCCCCAAACTGGAAGCCACGCGCCCTCTCAGGTGGTCGGCGTGCGCCATCACGTTCAGCTCAGTAGATCAGCTCAAGTGTGCGGCCACAGCCGGAGTCCTCCCGATGCTTTGTTCCCCAACCATCAGCAATGTGGTGGTCACGAGGACCCTCATCGATGGCGGGGCAGGGCTCAACGTCCTGTCCGTGGAAACATTCAACAATCTCCAAGTGCCCTACAACCAGCTTCAGCCAACCAAGCCTTTCTCTGGAGTCACCGACGGCTCCAAGGTCTCGATTGGGCAGGTCCGCCTCCCTGTCACCTTCGGGGCACGCGACAACTACTGCACCGAGCTCATCGACTTCGACGTCGCTCACATTCTCCTGCCGTATAACGCCATCCTTGGGTACCCCGCGCTGGCCAAGTTCATGGCCGTGACTCACCACGGCTACAACATCCTCAAGATGCCAAGAAGTGGCGGAGTCATCACGGTGCCCTGTGAGGAGAAGGACGCAGTGTATTCCTTGGAACGAGCCTTTTAGGCTGCATCACTGGAAGACCCGGATCGCGGAAGCAGGAGGCTTCCTGAGACCGCCCCCAAGAAGAAGAAGACATTGTCCGGCCCGGCCCCTCAGGAGGCAGGCCCCCCAGGGCCCGTGCCTGCCCAGGGGGAACCTCCTTCCATCGCATAGGAAAGTGCGCCCAGCGCCCTCCTTAGGCAGGTCTCGGGGGCTCTCCCCTGGAGGGCCACCAACCTGGCTAAGGTCACGAGGGAGGCGCTTGGGCACCACATGGGGGCGTGTTTCGAAGCACGTTTCCCTTAAGAAGGAGTAAGGCAAGGAGGGCCAGACCCTCAGGAGTTCGTCAGCAAGGCCATTTAGGAGCTACAGGAGTCAAGAGTCATGAGAGGCGGCCGCCGCCAACCAGCTGTGGCTCCCCATCCAGGCGAGGCTGGTGGGCTGCGCGTCTGCATTGACATACCAAGGCTCAATCGAGTCACCTCTCTGGAGCGCCTCTGGCCCTCGCGAGTGGGGTGCTGTAAAGGTCCACCCCACAGCTATGTTCCCATGCCTTACGGCTTGCCGAACGCGGCTGCCACGTACCAGCGCCTCATGAGGGGCATCATGGAGGCTCAAGAGGCCAGGCGTTCCGCAGCCCTGGCGGAGATGGAGATGGTCCGCCAGGGGCCACCAGCGCCTCTGGAGCCTCCCCAGGCCCCTGGGCCTGGGGGCTCGTGAGGATCGGCTTCCGCAGCCCACCGAGTCAGCTACACCAACACTCCTTCGTCCTCAACATCATCAGGTGACATCTTTCAAGTTTCATTTCCAGCTGGGAGCGCCCCCCAGGGCTGCATTATTCCCAGGCCTCGTGGGTCCGTCCCTGCGGCATGTATCCCTTTTATTTCATGTTGTTAGCTTACTTTGTTGGGGGCGCCCCACGGGCTGCATCATCCCCAAGTCGCTCGGGCCTGACCCAGTGATGTCCGCCTTCCCAGCATCTATTTGAATGAATCCACTCCTTCGCGGCTAATGTGTTTGACCTAGTTGCCCGCTCAACCGACGCCAACTGACGGAGCTGCTCCCAAACGGCACGATGCTTGCGCATGGGTCCGTCCCTGCAACGCCGACAAATCTGAATGGCTGAACTCTGGCCGCGACAGCCCCGCATGGCGCCACCTCGTCAAGCCTTCAGTGCCTCATCGCCCCTCGGAAGCAACCAACGGCTGACTGTCAATTGTCATGGCAACCCCTCGTTCTTTCTATGATGGGTCTACAGGATCTCCTAAAGGAGCTGCATCAGGCGAGGCCCTTGCGGTGTCTCCTTCACTCTCATCCGCGTGAACCGCTTGCACGTTAAAGGGGGGTGCCTGAGCATCGCGACTCAGGGCTCCTACTGGCTCTCCAGCCCTCACCCTCTGGCCTTGTCCATGGCATCGTGACCTGGCATACCAGTGACGGCTGAGACTCGCTCAAGGGCCGGGACCCTAGGACGTAGAGCAGAAAGGGGAGCAAAGGCGAGAGGGGAGGGACACGCGAGAACCTCGCCGAGCAACCTCACGCCTGCCGATGCACGGACCCGGCGACACACGAGACAGCGGCCCCTGATTCTCGAGATAAGTCACCACCCGGAAGCACCAGCTACCGTGGTACCATCCCCGCACCTAATGCAATCCCGTGTTAGCGAAGCCGCTCTCCTTTCTCACCGAACGACGGCTGCTTGAGCGCCAAAGGGGACCTCCTGAGCATCGCGACTCAGGGGCTCTTATCGGACCCCGGGTCGCTCACCTCCTGGCCTTGACCACGGCATCGTGACCTGGCATACCAGCGACGGCTGAAGCCGCCTTGGGACTGGGACCTGTCGACGTAGAGCACCAAGCCCCCGTGAGGTTCGAAAGGGAGAACTGAGCTAAGACGGAATGAGCAAATCGCACAGTTCTATGACAAGGGTTATATTAACAAAACAGGATCACAGGCACCTTACAAGCCCCCACGGGACGCGTCTTTGATTCCTCGCAGGGAACAGGTCCTAAAAGGACGCTAACTACACGCGCCCCTGCAAAAGACGCCATCATCAACAGTGGGCCATCGAGCACCGGTGCCAACCCCATCCAGATCAGAGTCGGCGACGTTCTGACGAGCCCGCCCCACTCCAGGAGTGGCGCTGGCTCGGGGGCTCGTAGCTGTCGTCGCTCGTCTCCGGAGTTGCGAAGAGCTCGCCGGAGTCGCTGGAACCTCCGACGCCTCCGCCGCCTGAGGAGCCGCCAAGGGAGCGGTCGGCGGGCCCAGTCCTCGCCGTAGCAGGGTCCCGACCACCACTCCCGGGGCAGCACTCCAGCCGGCGCCCGTTCGCATCAAAGACCTTGAAGAACATCACCGAAGCACCGTCGTACTCCAAGTGCATCATGAAGGCGCCTCTTGTCCTGCAGACCCGGGCGATTTTGCTCCAGCCTTGACTCATGAAGACCTCGCCCGGGGCAATGACTGCGACCTCTGCCTCGGTCACGAGGGCGCTGCAGCCGGCATGCTGCAGCCAAAGCTCCAAGAGCTCTCCATGCGGCATGATGGAGGCGAAGAAGGGAGGAAGGCGAACCCAGGACTGAGGAGGCATGGCGGCATGTAGCACGAACTCTCGGGAGGAGCCCTTGGTGTGGACCCCAGGGGGGACGACCCACACCTTCGTGACCCGTCGGCGCCGACGGCGGCGCCGCCCATGGCGATCGCAATCGACTCCTTCAGAGCCCTCGATATGGGCGTACAAGGGAAGCGGGAACCCCGGCGGTGGCCGCTCACACCAGGGCCTCGACACCACCTGCTGGGCCCCCTCATCTCGGCCGCGGAGGGCGAGCCGTTTCTTCGGCGGGAGCGGGTCTGGTTCCTCTCGGGGAGCCTGTCCCTTCTCTGTCGTCGAGAACCGGCGGATCGGAGCCATTGCAGCAAGACAGAGCAAGGACCGAGAAGAAGGAGAAGCAAGAAGGGATGTACTGGAAGGGCGCGCGCCGTTCCGTACTTATGGCCGACGAAGGCCAACCACCGACCTCCACGATCACAGGTAATCATGACCCGCTTTGCATGTAGGGACTTGTCCAATCCGTGCAGTTGCCGAGGCGCCATGGGGAAGGGGAGACGCCCACGCCCAACCAACCGCCACGCGGCGCCTAAGGCTGTAGGCTGTTAGGGCCCGCGGCGCTTCGCACTTGCCCTTTCGCCTCCCTGCACGGCCAAGTACGAGCGCGCCTTGGGCCCAGGGGCTACTGTCGGCGTTCTGGGAATGGGGGTCCCCAGACTTGCCTGCTTGCGGCCTGCGGCGTGGCTCAAAGGGGGCCCAGCATGGCCCGTCTTCATCAACACAGACCCAAGACCCTTGCGAGGGGCCAAGCCTCGCGGGGCAGACGACACGGAGCTTCCTCAGGCACGGCCTCATCAGGCTGGCTCGTGAGGAGGCGGAGAGATCAACGCGGGGTACCTCACGATGTGCCCGTGACGCAAGCCATGACGACCAAGGGTGCCAGTCGAGCATCAGCCCGCGCAGTGTCCTCCTTTCCTCTTTGGTGTAAAGGGAGCAAGCGCAAGCAAGAGCATCAAGCAAAGGCACCCGTTTCGGTGCAACGAGACCAAGACCAGCCCAACGGCAGGGAGGAAGTCATTGTGGAGCCCAAGCCATCGTCACCACCAGAGCCTTTGGCAGGCGAGGACCAACTTTAGTCAGGATAAGTGTACCAGATGTCCCCCTTCAAAATGGCCAATTGTTGGCGCCCTTCCCGCTCAATATTTGGGAAGAGGCCCAGGGCCTTTGCCTATAAATAGGACTAGCCACCCACAGAAGAGGGGGATGGGGATCAGATCGCAATCAAAATGAGAGAGAGAGAGAAGGGTGACTGAACTCCTCCTAGCAGTTCATCCCCCCAGCCAAGAACAGACCCTCGCAAGGCTGTTGTTCCTTGTATTGCTCATCATCATCAGCTCAAGAGGCAATCCACCACACCACACACTGGAGTAGGGTATTACACCACAACGGTGGCCCGAACCAGTATAAACCCTGTGTCTCTTGTGTTGTTCTTTCCACAGCTTAGATCTTAGCGAGGCGGAGGGGCGTAGGTAGGTAGAAGGCGAAATCTCCGCACGCACCCCACTGTTCGAACCTCAAGGGTCTGCCGGAACCTGAAATCCGACACCGTCCTAAAAATGTCAGCTCGGTTCGAAGGGCTCGAATTTCACCATATAGCCCGGGAAAATAATCAGGCGGCAGATGTCCTGGCATGAATCGGTGCAAAACGCGATGTAGTCCCCCCAACATCTTCTTCGAAAGGCTGTTCAAGCCATCCGTAGTATGGGAAGGGGAACCCGGCAATAACAGCCCGGAACCAACCGCACTGCCCGACACCGAACACTCTGACATAATTGGTGGCTCTGCCAATGAAATAACACCTTCAGGCCACGTAATAATGGCTGTCATCGCCCCGTGGACAGAACCATTCCTCGCCTACCTTACTAGGCAGGAACTCCCTGAGGACCAAAATGAGGCAGGCTGCATAGTGCGGCGATTTAAAGCCTATAAAGTCCATGAGGGAGAGCTTTATAAGAAAAGCGCTACCGGAGTCCTTCAAAGGTGCATCTCCAAAGAGGAAGGGCGGAACCTCCAGGCTGAAATTCATGCCGGACTCGGTGGCCATCACGCTGCAGCTCGGTCCCTTGTAAGGAAGGCCTTCCGTACAGGCTTTTATTGGCCGACGGCCCGGGCAGACGCCCAGGACTTAGTCCAACGATGCATCGGTTGCCAGCTTTTTGCAAACCAAAGCCATATGCCACCCACCGCCCTCCAAACTATCCCCATCACTTGGCCCTTCACGGTCTGGGGGCTTGACATGGTTGGACCCCTTAAAGGCGGAACCCACAAGAAAAAATACTTACTGGTCATGGTGGATAAGTTCACCAAATGGATAGAGGCCAAGCCTATTAAGACGGCGGAATCCGGACCGGTGATAGACTTTATATCCGGGGTTGTACACCGTTAAGGCGTCCCCCACAGCATCATCACTGATAACGGCATGAACTTTATGGCCGACAAGGTAAAACTCTGGTGCAAAAACATGGGCATCAAGCTCGATTATGCTTCCGTCTATCACCCACAAACTAACAGCCAGGTCGAACGTGCAAATGGTCTTATCATGAGCGGCATCAAACCTAGATTAGTGCGGTCCCTTAAGGAATCTAATACGCACTGGGTAGAGGAGCTTGACTCCGTACTCTGGGGGCTGCGGACCACGCCGAATCGCACCACCGGATACACACCATTCTTCATGGTGTACGGCGCAGAGGCAGTTTTGCCCTGCGACATAATTCATGACTCACCTCGAGTGCGCATGTACGAAGAAAGAGAAGCTGAGCTCGATCAGTAGGATAGTTTGGACGCCTTGGAGGAAGAGCGTGACATGGCAAAAGCCCGTTCCGCATTCTATCAACAGCAGGCTCGAAGATACCAAAGCAGAGAAGTACGGGCCAAAAATTACAACGTTGGCGAATTAGTTCTACGTCTGCCGGACAAGAAAAAGGACAAACTCAAGCCCAAGTTGGAAGGTCCCTTCATAATTGACCAAGTCCTGACTGGTGGAGCGTACCGCCTGTGAGATGCATCGGATAACCGACTCAAGCCGAACCTATGGAACGCAGCCCGTCTCCGAAGATTCTATGCCTAGCGCCGGACTCTGTGTTCGTCTCCTTCCTCTGTCCATTTTTCATATACTTTCTGTCTTACATTTCTCTCCTTTTCCTCTCTCTCTCTCTCTTATAGCCTTTAAAGACCCATAAAGTGACGCGCTATCCGCGCTCATTAAACCTGGGGGCTTTTTTAAACAGAAGCTTATTTATATGGGCTTCATGCCCAACACATGTGTCACACTTCCGCATGTACCTTTTATTCACCATTATATGCATCGATATGACTTAAGTTTTGGCCAAGCTGGGTTGCCTGGCTCCTGTGCTTACCCCTACGTTCCTGATTGTTCGGCTAGGTTGTAAAGGGAGCACCTCTGCGATTGTTATTGCCGGGTCAGCCGGATGTGTACCTCAGACTGGGTGAAGCTGAAAGCTAGCATTCTTAAGGGAATATCCGGTCGGTGAACTAAAGATGATCTTTTTTCACTTATTTATCTATACGCCCCCAGATGTTTTTCCTGTGTCTCTTTTCGCAGAATGGACATGCACTTTAGGGCATGCCTCCCAAGGAAAGGAACCCCTAACGGAACTATTCTCCCTGGAAGATGTTTCTTACTAACCATGTAATATAACATAACTAGCTGGGCACTTGTCTGTTCAAGCACTAATGACCCCTACGCCTGGTCTCCATGCATACCTCGGTTCTTATATAACCGCGAGGGTATTTGGACACACTCCGGACCATCAGGTCCCGAGGTTGAAGCGAAAAGCTCGGCCATGACAAACGATCTACAATCTGGCTAGAAGGCATTACACATGTCAATTAAAATTACATAGTCAATCTGACTGATTGTATTCCTCTTCAACACCATCTAACAGGCTGTCTAGTTTACAGTCCTGTTGGGAATACTTTGCGGCCAATTCTACTTGGCCGTATACTAAGCTCACAGGGATCTCCTTCCCATCGGGCCCCACGGGTCCGACCTTGGCCATGTGGTTTCGGTCAGCCTTCGTGTACCGCGTCTTCACCATGGCCCAGGCCTCCCTGGCGCCTTGACGGCCGGCCGACATCTTCCACAATCGGAAGCACTGCCGTGCTCCCTTCAGCTTCTCTACAAGCTCTCCAAGGCCTTAGGGCATGGAGACGGATGGCCACAAGGCCTGGGCGACGCCTTGCATCACCTGCCGAACTCGCTCTGCAGTTGTGAGAGCTCGAGAAGAAGGTCACCCGTAGAACCGGGCATTTCCTCTGCAGGACGACCTGTTAGCATACCTACAGACATTACTCTGTTAGTCGACTTCGTCGCCGAACTTTTTTTTCAAAGTTCGTTTAAGCACTTACTAAATATGTCGCGTCAAAGCCGCTGATTCTCCTTAACGGAGTCCAACAGCTGGGCATGAACATACTTCAGTTCAACGCCCAGCTTGGTGTTGGCATCTTGGAGATCGTTCTTCTCCCGCCTCACCTTTGTCAGCACGCTCTCACCAGCCTTCAGCTGGCGTCGGAGTTGTTGCTCTTCCGGATTTAATCCAGCGCCATCTGCAATTTCATTTGTCAGATTTTCACCCACGTCGCACTTTGCAAAATACTTATCTTTCGAAGCGTATATTACCAGAGGGGGCTCCTTGGGCTCCCCTACCGCGCATAGTGCGGCCCCAAGTTGGGCTTTGCACTCTTCCAGCTCCTGGGACAGTAGGGTATTCTTTTCTGTAAGAACCTGCATAACAAATGATCCTTAAATCAGTTACTCTAACTATTTCAAGTCTCGGGGGCTACTGGTATATATATAATTACCAAAATTTTCTTACCCGTATGTCTTTTACATATTGCTTCATGGCTCTGGCTAGACCATTTTGAGCGGCACGGAGGTACGCATCTCCTGAATTAAAGGCATCCAATGCCTCTTGGGAGAAACAAGCGTCGCGAAGAATTATCCGGCGACGCCTGTGGTTCATGGCACTCTCCACCTCGGAATTGGTGGCAGACAGCCTGTCTGCATCCTCTATCGGAGGAGAGTCCGGTGCACGCCTTGTGTTCGCCTCTACTTCCGGACCAGGCTTTGGAGCCTGGCTGGTGGAGGCGTGATTGGCAACCTCTCCGGATATAGTCCGGTGAGGTCTCTTCGTCCTGAAGAGAGCACGATCGTTAGTGTGCCTTGAAGGAATAACACCTGGGAATAAGACGGCGCGCTATACCTTTGCGCCGGCATCTCAGTCCGGACCGCACTTCTTTTCAGCCTGTGGGGCCTTGCCGCCCCTTGTTGGCTAGTCGCCGCAGGCTCGGCCTCCCGTCTTAAGGACCTCCCCTGCAAAACACGGTTGTCATATGGCAATCAAAAACACGCGAGGATAGATCCCTTTTCAAAGTGCTAGGAGTAGCCCTGGGTAATCGGCCGTAATGGCCACCAAGGCGTTGTCCTTGCTCAATTGATGAAACACCCCATCAATTAGCTCCACAGATAAGTCTGGATCCTCTTGAGAGGCCGGATCGAGGGACCATCCCGGATCCTCGGGTTGTGGAGGAGGGTTGTTTATTTCTTTAACAGCCTGGCGCAGTTCCTGCGTTGAAGTCGTTAGACTGAATATTTAATGATGGGAATATAAAACGGATGGGCAAGTAAAAGTGTCCACTTACCCGACTTAGGGGATTGTACGTAGAAAATCCACCCTATGGGTTGACGCGGAGAAATTCCTCCTCTTCTCCCTTGTACAAAGCGGACAAGGTCTTTATTAGAGCGGCAGCCGAATCCGGCCCCTTACGGCCGTGGCGGGTGGCGTCGTCCTCCCCGTTCAAGTCCCACATGGGGTGGCCTCTATACTGGAGCGGCTACACCCCTCGCATGATGCATGCGGCCATGACCCCGATCATGGTCAGTCCGGAATGAGCTAACAATCTTATCCAGCCCATTAGGTAAAGAACGTCCTTGTCGCTTTCCCCAGCTTAGGCACTTCTTTAGGGGAGCACTTTCGAACTCAGTGAGGCCGATCCGGACAGGATCCGGTAGCGGGACGTCCTCTATATAAAACCATTCCGAAGGCTAGTCCTCGGACGCCTTCTTTGGGGTTCCGGATAAATATCCGGTCCCGGCGATGCGCCACACTTCGGCTCCGCCCACTTGATATATTGACCCCTTCTGAGAACAGGGCAAAAGGCAGAATAGCCTTTTCCACATCGCGAAATGAGCCTGGCAGCCCAAAAACATCTCGCAAAGGGCTACGAAGCCCGTGATATGCAATATGGAGGCAGGCGTGAGGTTGTGCAGCTAGAGGCCATAGAACTCCAGGAGCCCCCGGAGAAACGGATGAATTGGAAATCCGAGCCCTCTTATTAAGTAAGGGCCAAGGCATACCCGCTCTCCTTTGGAGGGATTGGGGGCGCTCTCCGCTTGCTCTCCGCCATTATAGGTGGCAAGTCCGGCTCGAACCGGGACCATATAGGCCGGGGGGAGAAATCCCTTGGTCTGGAGCGTCACTAGCTCGCTGTACGGGATGGAGCATCTCTTCCAATCTCCAGGCTGAGGGCTGGAAGGGCAAGAGGAGGAGCTGCGGCGACCGGCCATGATAGAATGGACCTCTGTCGGATACGCTCTGATGAATACTCGCGGAGGGGAGAAGGTGTGGTTTGGATCTAAATCCTCGCCCCCTTAAATAGGCGGCTCATTCACGTGGCTAGGGGTGTAAATATAAAAACACCCTGACTTTTTTATTCATTTGACACGTGGAAGACGGCCATTATTGGGCGTAGAAGCCAAGGAGCGCCACATTTACAAAAAACCGGACATTATTCAACAGGTACACGGAATTTGGAGGAGAACCCGCCTTGCAATGCCAAAGACAATTTGCACGCCGGACTCATCGTCATTGAAGCCAGGTTCGGGGGCTACCCAAGGAGTCCTGGAGTAGGGGGTGTCCGGATAGCCGGACTATACCTTCGGTCGGACTCCTGGACTATGAAGATACAAGATTGAAGACTTCGTCCCGTGTCCGGAAGGGACTTTCCTTGGTGTGGAAGGCAAGCTTGGCGATACGGATATGTAGATCTCCTACCATTCTAACCGACTCTATGTAACCCTAGCCCTCTCCGGTGTCTATATAAACCGGAGAGTTTTAGTCTGTAGGACAGACAACAATCATACCATAGGCTAGCTTCTAGGGTTTAGCCTCCTTGATCTTGTGGTAGATCTACTCTTGTACTACGCATATCATCAATATTAATCAAGCAGGACGTAGGGTTTTACCTCCATCAAGAGGGCCCGAACTTGGGTAAAACATCGTGTCCCCTGCCTCCTGTTACCATCCGCCTAGACGCAAAGTTCGGGACCCCCTACCCGAGATCCGCCGGTTTTGACACCGACACCAGCCACGAAGGCGGGCGACTCAAGACTGCGGTGACGTGCGGCAGAGGTGGAGGCGAGGTCGGTGTGGTGGCTAGCGAGGCGAAACCGATTCCATGTCCCACATTAAGCCAACGAGGCGAAACCGAGTCCATGTCCCACGTCTCGTGGATTTCCATCCCTTTTTTTTCACGGGCCAGATTTCACTTTTGTGAAAAAGTAGTACTGCCAGATGAGGCCTCCAGCCAGATTGATCTTGACTTGACCCTGGCTTGACGTATTTGCTACTGCACATTGACGTGACTTGCTGATTGATTCTTCCGTGCACTAGTACTCCCTCTAGTCTGATTAAACAATTTCTTCCTTCTCATGGAAAACACCAATGACAAAACCTCTTTTGGTTCTGCCTACTACCGCCACGATGAATCTTCTCAGGACTCGCTTGCCCTTGTAGGATAATGCAACAATGAAGACTGACTTTCCTTTGGTCTTGGTGGATTACGTCCGCAGAAAAAACAATAGTGATATACCGGATCATGAGATTGTGGCGGTGGACAGATTGCATCCTTTCGCCTATTTTTTATCTTGATTGATGAACTTGAAGACGACATGAATCTTTTTGTGCTGGCTCTTCTTTATCCGGTCAATTGTGCGCTTCTTCAATCCCTCAGAGAAATCCCTTCAAGAACTCAACACCACCGTGCGCAAGCCCCACGATGGGCGCCAACTGTCGTGGAATTGTCACGGCAGATGTCCTAGTGAAAGGACTTAGTCGTGAGGCCAACGCATCTTTGTAGTAGCTTGAGAGGGGTTGAGCAGAATCGAGAGACGCAACACAAGACAAGGATTTAGATAGCTTCGGGCCCCGGGAAACATCATCCGGTAATAGCCATACATGTTGTTTGTGGCTAGATCTCATTATGCTCATGAGAGAGCCACCGCGTAAGCCGGCTCCCCCTTTGTGTCTAGCCCTAGAGATTGTTTATTGCTTGTCTCCCTTTGGGGAGTCCTACCCCACCTTATATATGTTGAAAGGGCGGCTTACATGCAGAGTCCTAGTAGGATTAAAACTAACTTATTCTCTATTACAAGTCGGATACAAGTACGGGTCTTGCTTCCTCGTAAAGGAAATATTCCTCATTCCTTCTGTCTTAAGCCGGCCCACCATAATATGAGCCGGACTACTGGGCCTTGGGCCTAGTCTTGTATGTGACCCTCCGCCGGGGTCATCCGTGAGTCATCTGACCAGTGAACCGCCAGACCCATGAGTCGCCAGTCCTCCGGTGGGTCATCGGTGAAGCGCCAAGTCTGGCCGGGTCATACTGTGGGGTATATCCCCGACACTATTGCTCCCCGGCAACGGCGCCAGAAAAAGGTCTTGATAACCCACAAGTATAGGGGATCGCAAAAGTTTTCGATAAGTAAGAGTGTCGAACCCAACGAGGAGCTAAAGGTAGAACAAATATTCCCTCAAGTTCTATCGACCATCGATACAACTCTACGCACACTTGACGTTCGCTTTACCTATAACAAGTATGAAACTAGAAGTACTTTGTAGGTGTTGTTGGATAGGTTTGCAAGATAATAAAGATTACATAAATAAAAAGTAGGGGCTGTTTAGGTAAAGACACAACTAAGTTAGTTTTAGTAAAGAGCTTTTTGTTACGAGAAAGTTATTTGTCCTAGGCAATCGATAACTTGACTGGTAATCATTATTGCAATTTTATTTGAGGGAGTGGCATAGACTAGCATACTTTCTCTACTTGGATCATATGCACTTATGATTGGAACTCTAGCAACCATCCACAACTACTAAAGATCATTAAGGTAAAACCTAACCATGGCATTAAAGCATCAAGTCCTCTTTATCCCATACGCAACAACCCCCTTACTCGGGTTTGTGTTTCAGTCACTCACGCAACCCACTATAAGCGAATCATAAACGTACTGCAACACCCTACAGCAGGGATCCCTCACGCTTGCGCGACACGGAGAGCACCATAGGACAGCACCAATAATAAAACATGCAACTCAAACCAATCTTGATCATCAAATAGCCCATAGGACAAAACGGATCTACTCAAACATCATAGGATAGCCATACATCATTGGGAAATAATATATAGCATTGAGCACCATGTTTAAGTAGAGATTACAGCACGTAAGAGAGGGATTACACTGCTTCATAGAGGGGGGAAGAGTTGGTGATGATGGCGGTGAAGTTATTGGTGAAGATTGCGGTGATGATGATGGCCCTCGGTGGCACTCCGGCGCCACCGGAAGCGAGGGGGAGAGAGCCCCCTCCTTCTTCTTCTTCCTTGACCTCCTCCCTAGATGGGAGAAGGGTTTCCCCTCTGGTCCATGGCCTCCATGGCGTGGGAGGGGCGAGAGCCCCTCCGAGATTGGATATGTCTCTCTGTTTCTGCGTTCCCAGATTCTTCCCTTTCACTGTTTCTTATATTCCCGGAGATCCGTAATTCTGATTGGGCTGAAATTTTAACACGATCTCTATCCAGATATTAGCTTTCTCGCGGCGAAAGAAGGGCATCAACCGCCTTACGGGGTGGCCATGAGGGTCGGGGGCGCGCCCCCTGCCTTGTGCGCCCCTCGAGCTTCGTCTCGCGTTGATTTCACTTCCCAAAAATCATATATATTCCAAAAAAATCTCCGTCAGTTTTTATCCCGTTTGGACTTCGTTTGATATGGATATTCTGTGAAACAAAAAACATGCAACATACAGGAACTGGCACTGGGCACTGGATCAATATGTTCGTCCCAAAAATAGTATAGAAAGTTGCCAAAAGTATATGAAAGTTGTGGAATATTGGCATGGAACTGTCAAAAATTATAGATACGATGGAGACGTATCACTACACTACTTATGCACCGGTATCAATGAAAGGGGTAGTATCTGTGGACTAACTGCATAATGCCGGAATAAGAGGGGGAGAAGCTAGTCCTATCAAAGACTAGCATCTTCTGGAAACCACCACCTCACAGCAATAGGAGGGAGTAGAGTAGCATAATGTAAAATAGTGGTAGTGTTATCAACCTCGGCTAGAGATCTTTTCTCAACTCCCTACGAGAAAGCAATCCAAGAGCCATACTATCCATTTCTCATCTCAAGTATCCAATTCTAGTTGTATCGATCGGGATACAAATCCAGGTATCCGTTACCGTAGGATAGGCTATCGATAGATGTTTTCTTCCCTGTAGGGGTGCACCAACTTACCCACCACACTCGATTAACTCTAGTCGGACACACTTTCCTGGGTCATGCCCGGCCTCGGCCAAATAATACGCCGCAACCCGACCTAGGCTTAATAGAGAGGTCAGCACGCCGGACTAAACCTATGCCCCCAGGGGTCATGGGCCATTGCCCCGGGAACTCCTACATGTTGCGGGGGCGGCCGCTGAGCAGACCTAGCTACCTCCTTAAAAAGGCAGGAGCTTACCGGTCCAACCCGGAGCGCGCCACTCGGTCGCTGACGTCTAATAAGCTTCGGCTGATGCATACGACGCAGAACACCCATACAATGCCCACGTGATGGTTAGTGCTATCAGGCCAGAGGCCCCTTGGATCAAATATCCAAACCGTTAGTGTGTTGGTAGTGCAGTCACGAGCAGAGACTCACGAAAGATGTGACCCCGTCGCCCCGTCTCGAGTACTTGAGGCAAGGGCTAAGAATGCCCAGCCACGCCTCGTAAGTATCTCGCTGGCACCTTCCAGGTCAACCTGACTCCACATCACTCGCCATTAAGCTCGCGCGGGTACCCCTCAGGGCCGACCCGTCTTTAGTAACATGGTTCAGTGTAAAGTCGTAGTAACCATAGTAACTGTGTGTCTAACACCAAGGGGAACCCTGAGGAACCACCCTCGATGGATTGCACTCGATGTAATCATCAAGGTGAATGTAAGAGGAACCACCCTCGAGGTTCACTCTTGAGGGTTTGCACGACAGAGTCGTATCGGAAGTGGTTAAGGAGGAAATCACCCTCGATGACCATGACTGAATAGCTACACTACAAAGATCTCATCAGGATTGATGTATGAGGTGTCACCCTCGACACTCGATAGTAACTCTGCAGAGTCGTACAACTAGGGGGTGATGTGCGGTGTCAGGGCCTGGACGTAGATCACGTTGATCAAGTCATCAAACATAAAGCGGGGCAACAAGGACAAGGTGGGGGTCACTGATGGATCACTAACCAACATATACTAAGCAGTTTAGGATAAGTAGGTAAGGTAACAATGAGCAGGTTACAAAAGCAGGCTATGCATCAGAATAGGAGCAAACAATAACAATAATAAAATCTAATGCAAGCATGAGAGAATGGAATGGGTGATATCAGGATGATCAAAGGGGGGGGTTGCTTGCCTGGAAGCTCTGCTGAAAAGGAAGAAGTCTTGTCGACGTAGTCGATCACAGGGGCAACATTGGTCTCGAGGTCTACCGGAGAGAAGAGCGGGAAGAAACATTAAATATACAACAAACAAAGCATCATAAAGCATAACATGGTAATAGGCAGTGCTAGGAGCGATCTAACGTGATCCTAGGTGATACAGACGAAGAGGGAAAACATCTGGGAATGTTTTCCCGGTATTAGGTATTTTCCAGACAAACGAAAGAGTGGGGATGGTTCCATGTTCAGCATGCTAGGGGCATGTGAGAGATGAACAGACCGCGTATTCGGATTCGTCTCGTCGTTCTGAGCAGCTTTCATATATAAAACTTTTTTATTCGAGTTACGGATTATTTTATTTTAATTTCTGAAGCTTAAACGATATTCTGAAATTACTGGGCTATTATTAATTCGAAATAAATAGGAAAAAGCTATGTGTACCCAACTTTGGGATAACCATAGTGGCTTACAGGT
This sequence comes from Triticum dicoccoides, assembly GCF_002162155.2. Classification (NCBI taxonomy): domain Eukaryota; kingdom Viridiplantae; phylum Streptophyta; class Magnoliopsida; order Poales; family Poaceae; genus Triticum; species Triticum dicoccoides. The sequence continues at coordinate 429,436,515 of NC_041380.1, forward strand.
GGGACCAGAGGCCTGGGTTGACCAAGTAATCATGTGACTAGTCAACAGTGGGTACTGTTCAGCGGGGCCCAAATGTCATTGACTGTAGTTGAATTGATTTTGTTTATTTAGTTTAATCACTAGGGAAGCCACATGTCATAGGGTAGACACTAATTAACCTTACTGCTAATTAGCTCCTAAGCTAATTGGCATAGGACCGGCCACACACACAGAATCACACATGTACACACACCACGCGACACACTCGGCCATGGCCTTGGCCATGGCCAGCCACAAGCAGCAGTATAGAAGCGCAGCAGCAACGTTGAGGCTAAGCAGCGGCATTAGCGAGCAAAGTAGCAGCAGTAGAGAGTAGTAACGACGAGTAGCGATGCCAGCAAGTAGCAGTATCGGCAGCAACTAGCGGCACTAGTAGAGCAGCAGCAACACAAGGGCAGCAGCAGCAGTGCCCGGTATAGAGCTGGGGCAGTAACGAGCAGCAGAGGAGCAAAAGGATGCGTGATGCAGTGGCGCGGGGCTGGGCGTTTGCGGTGCTAGGAAGGGATGTGTGATGCTAGGCAGGAATGCGTGATGCATTGGTGGGCAGTGGCGCGGGGCTGGGCGTTCGCGGTGACTGCGGCCACTGGCCAGAGACTGGGCACCTACGGACGTCGGACTACGGCGGGGAAGATGGAAGGGGGAAGAGGGGAATCGGGGTGGCTCTCATAGAGGGGGACGGAGGGCACGTCCAACAGGGTGGAGGAGCTCCAGTGAGGTAGATCAGGCGCGAGGCAGCGGTGCCTGTAGGCGAGGAAGACGCGTCGATCCCGGCGATGCAATGCTTCCCCGCTCGAACTGGTAGAAGTAGCCGAAGGAGACGTCCATGGCGCAGCTCCTGGACAACTTTTGAGGTGTCGGGGAAGTCGGTGGCCGCGATGACGACGACGTCCATGACGAGTAGCTCTCAGACAAACTTTCGAATCAAAAGAGAGAGAAAGAGAGAGGCCGAGGGATTTGGGGCTAGGGTATTCGTCTACTGGGTCGGGGTGACCTTATCCTCCTTGTGGATGTGCTGGATGCTCGACACGACGGCCAGGGAGGCGTGGATGGCTGCCCGATCCCCCTACTCCCACTGTAGCGAGAGGTAGCAGGAGACGTGGAGGTGGGTTCGGCCTCCTCTTGTAGTAGTAGGCCTAAGCGTCTAGCATTTTCTTCAATTTTTTCTTTTAAACTTTCTGTTTTGATTTGTTTTAGTTCCAAATAGAATTTGTTCCATAAGAAAATTGTCTCATAAATACTTTGTAATATTGTGGAACTATCCACAGGGTTTTAGATTATTTTCGGAAGGCCTTAATTTCAGTTTGAATTTAAATGGACCACTTAAGCGTTGTTGGTCCACTGTTTGATTTTCTAGGGGGGAAATGGGAAGTCAAAAGAGGTTGGTTTCTACATGATAAATACATAGGGATTATTTTGCAAAACACTAACTAGTTTGCTTGCATTTTTGAAAAAGTATAAATTTGACTTGCAATTTAATTTTGATTTTGAATTCATTTTCAATCAATGGGCAATTAGCTTAGTAAGCAGGGTGAATCGACATCATTAGCGTGGAGTTACTGTAGCATGATTCTTGGGGTGTTACAGTGGCGGTGGGGCGCGGTGGACGAGACAGTCGTAGGAGCGGCGCCGGCAAGGTGGACGACGGCGGGGATGAAGCGAGAGGACGAGATGCAAGGATCCCGGTCCAAAGCCGTGGATGAGAGAGGTCGATCTCTTGTAATGGACGGCGGCGTCGAGGTATCAGCTCCGACATGGTGGAGGACGACGGCAGTGGATGGGGTGGCGGACGGGGAGGCTGGGGTGGAGAGGGTGTTTTGGCGCCCACGGAGTACGAATGGGGAAATGGAGGTGGAGAGGAAGGGGGAACCATGTCTTCATGGCGCGCTTGTCTCAAATGCAAGGAAATTTACATACTTAGCCCCCGTTTCAAATTTCCTATATCACAGCAATATTAGTCGGTTGGGGATAGGACGGTAATCTCGCATACACCAAATATTTGCCGACGAGGGTTTGTTTTTGGCGCCCACCGTGTATGAATCAGGGAGGGAGTCGATTTCGGCCGAGGACACACTGTGTTTTGGTGCCCACCGTGTATGAATCCGAGTGAGAGGCGGTTATGTCAAGTTTCAGTGAAATTACAAACCTACCCCTATTGAAACCTATAGAAATCAAGCAGATAGGCTTTGCGTGGCAGGGATAGGCAGTAGTAATTTCCATCTTGCAGATTTTGGTTTCGGGAGGTTACTGCGACTTTTCCCGCTTCGTTCAAATTTTGCAGAGTGCACATTTACCGTGCCAACTCAATTCGAATCCCATTTGTATTCTATTTTTTCGGGCGGGATCCATTTTCGATTGGAATAAAATTCTATATACATCATTTATATATATATACTTTCAAAAAGCACAACAAAGAATTCTGCTCCTTTATATGTATAATATGATTTAAAAATACAATGATCTCAAAATCATAAGGTTGAATTCAAGAAATTAAACCAAATTATGTTCTACTAAAATGTATGGATCAGTAATATCTACATATTAAATAACATAGATGCGCGTGAATTCATATGAGTATGCATGTTTGATAGATCAATTTTGGTTCGAGTATGGATTACATGTATCATCATCTCGAATTGAAATATTTGAATCCCTTTTATGTTCACTCCTTTCACGCCCATCTCTCTCGCATGCATGCTCCTTCATGTAGCTATCACTCTCTTTTCTCCAGCTCACCCGCACGCTCACTTCATGTTTCTCCTATCCTCGCAAACATGGTCTCTCGATGTCTCCCTTGAGAAGTGTCACACTCTCCCTATCATTTTATATTACACGGTTTTCATTATCTCTCACGTATCTATCGTTCTCTTGTATCACTAGGTACCTAAGCTTTCTTTTTCACTGCCACACACACAGTCTCCACTCGTCTTTCACTTTGTCTTTCTCTCTATGGGATTCTCTCACACACCCTATATGTCTCTAGATATGAATCATACCACTAAAATTACTCTCTCTCTCTCTCCTGTAGACACAACATTTGTTGTGGTCTCCTTTTCGTCTCCATCCCAGGCTGACATTATTCATTTGTTTACCGATCAGACAAACTCCCACCCCCCCCTCTCTCTCTCTCTCTCACAAACACAGACACACAACTCCTGCTTCCACTCCCCTTCCCAACTACCGTCTCTCTCTCACACACAAAACTCTCGCTTTCGCACCGCCGACTCGTATTTCTCTCACAAACATTTATCGACTAGCCTCTAGATAGGTTTATACACTTGCACACTCGTGCTTCCACTATCGCATACATGTCTCTCTCCCGCTCCTTCTATCTATGTAGATTTTTCTTCCCTTCTTGAGACACGCCCTCTTGATCATGCACACACACACTATCGCCTCATTTTAAGCGGATACCTCTCGCACACACACTCTTTGTGTCTTTGTCACACATGCACTCCATCCTCCTCCTCTCTCCGTCTCTCTCTCACACACACATGGGCTTTTTGCAACAACTAGCAAGATGCCCATGCGTTGCACGGAACATGAAGATGCATTTGTATGAGTAGTTTATCTTGTGGGAGAAAAGGATGAACAAGGGAAGGCCTTATTTGCAAGTGTGGAGAGGGGTGTGGGTATCTTTTTGCAAAATTGCCATAGTTTCCTTCCTATCCGTCAGATATAGATCGGCCGGCCGATATTGCAGGATGGCGGGCACACGATCATCACCGGCTATGCTTTTTATAAGAGTAGGGATAAAAAAACAGAGTTGGTGATGATGGTGGGCCTGCCATCCTGCAATATATGCCGTCCGATTTATATCTGACGGATAGGAACGAAACTATGGAAATTTACCCGCACTCCTATCCACATTTGCAGATAAGGCCTTCCGTCGTTCATCCTTTTCTCCCACAAGATCTTGATGTTCCGTGCAACGCATTGGCATCTTGCTAGTAAGAGTAGAAATTAGACATATACCACTTCTTGAATCTTGAAACCAACAACATTCCTCCCTTATCTCATCAAAACCGCCAAAGGAATATATTTTGAGTGAAACATAACATTTTTTAGTGATATACGTATTTCAAAACTAGACTTTTTTCTATCAAATTGGTGAATATGCATTAATCTACTCTGATCGTGTGGCAACGCATTGGCACATTGCTAGTAGTCATTATAATTTTTTGGACACCAGACAAATGGTGGAGTACATATACGAAGAGAAGAGGCGCACGCACGCAGTCGGTCTCTCGTTGTCTCGCACACATGAGTGTTACGTAAATGCAACATTAACAAATAAACCCTAAAACCCTAGGTGCACGACTGTTGCATTCACGGGTACCGGGTACGTGGTGGAGCACACTTTTGTAGGAATAGTCAGCTCGCGTGACAATTTGATCCGTAGGAGTTGATGGTCGGGACCATAGGTGAACGACTTGGAGGCAGTGTCTTGCTAGTTGCCACAGATCAAGTAGCCATGTTTAAAATATCATTTTTTAGTGGGGTTAAGACTTCCGATTTTCAATGACGCGTTATAAGTACTAAGTAGTTTTTAGAACGATTGGTATGGAGTGAAAATGGAATTCATAGTACTACATACCTCCTCGGCGTATGGTTGTATGGGTTTATGTTGCGAGATGTTGAACCTGGTAGTTCTAGGGAAAATACTATGGTTTAGGTTTAGATGTTGGTTTTCAGTAATGAAAATCGGAAGGGGGAAACCCTTCTTTGATTAAGAAAAACTACTACCTCCGTTCTGGTTTACTAGTCCCCGTCGTATTTTGGGTCAAAGTTTGTTAATGAATTTTACTTGTAAAATGTGAATGGAAAACGAGATTTTGTTATATGCAAATAAAAAAGGACTGGATGGAGTGATTGCTCTGACATGGACGCAACCTCTCATAGCGCGGGCATTGAACCGGTGCGCCGGCCAAGAGGGCCACACACGCTGCAGGCCCGGCTGAATACGCCTCCTCATCGCATGCAACCAGCTTCAGACTGCCCCACCTGCCTTCATTGAATCCGCACGTGTGCCGGCAACACGTCCTTCAGCAAGCCGGTCGGCATTTTTGAACACAAAAAATGACCAAAATATAATTAATTACGCATAGTCTTGACTTGTTGTGCTCGCACTGGTAGTAGGAACTTTTTCTTTATTCATAACTCTCCTCAATTTTTTTTGGCTTTGAAGTGAATCATGGTTGTGGACATTATGTATGAATGTGGAGATATCTGTGAACATGAGTTTGATGTGGAAGTTGAACTTGGAATGTCGGGCTTGCGCGTGAACTATACCATGTCCAATGCTTTGTCAGTTATTGTTTGGAAAGTAATTGCTGTTATTACATGGCCCAAAAAAAATTGTGCCACATCAGTAGATGCACGGACATCACAACAGGCATGCTGACTGGATAAACATTTGAACCTAGCTACTATGAAGGAAATTTTGTATTGACAATATTTTTAGATAGCAGGAGATGACTAGCCTGCTCTGCCTCTGCTAGCTTATTTCTGGCTTCTTCCATCTCTTCTTTGGCATGGGTGAAGAGAGCATTTGATTGCTCTTTTCGCTTCTTCAGGAACTCAGCTACATTCTCAAGGGCTGCTGCATGCTTTCTTTCAGCCTTTACTAGAGCCACGAGGACACGAACAGCTGACGACTCCACCTGGCATGTGTGTAATCCAACATCATTTGGGAATTTGCACCTTGTGTCTAATCTAGCATCATTAGGGAACTGGCACCTTGTGTGCAATCCACCCTCATTCTGGAAACATGATCTCGAGGTTGACCATACTTCCCTCCTCGCAGGAACTGCATCCTGACATGAAGTTACTTCTTTTTTAGATCAATACTCAGAGCAACCCAGATCCATTTAGTAGAAGCTAGATAAACAGAACTGGGAGAAGTGAATTCAAAAGGAAAAATATAAAAACAAACTACAAGGTGAGAACACCCACTTCCTACATCAATCTAAAAATGAAAGCATTAGGACGATTAAGACTCTTCTTATGAAACATCGAAGAACACGAGGCTTAAGAGAGACAGAAACTACAACATATACACATCGAAGAACACAAGGCTAAACGAAAGTAATTGAAAGGGTGTTACTTACCAAAGCTTGTTTTACAGGTTCGGTGTAGCTCCTCTTTAACTTGCCACGCTCCTTGAAGATGTCCCCAATATCCCGTGTTTGGTCTTCATTGCTCCTCTTCATGTTCGCACTCATGGTTTTAAAATCTCAACATGGCAAGAAAAATAGAGGCTATAACCAATTACTTTTACGGGAACAATAGCACCCTGGAAATTTGAAGGGTAGGTATGAACAAAATTGGAACTGCACATGTACTGCTAAGTGATTCAATACACACATTACCAATCGAGGAGGAGAACGATGGTCGCGGCGGCCTCTGTGAGTCATGGTCAGCAACGGGAATCAGTTCATTGTCCATGACGGTGGTGCTTCTGCGCTTGGCGTCGGCTTCCTGGAAGCAGATCCGAGACCGTGGAAGATGGTGCCGGGGAAGAGGCTCCGTGTACGATGACGACGGTGGACCGGCTCCAGTGCGGCATACGAGGTCGTCGATGAGGCAGATGCGCTGTGGTGGATGAGTGCGCTGATGTAGAAGGGGAGGAGAACGAGGGCTGCGGTGCCATGGAGAAGTCTATTTTGCGGTGGGGATAGAAAATGGGGAGTATTCAGGTGTACTACTCTGGGTGCCGGGGTGGGGTTGGCTGGGTAGGGTGAACCTAAAGTTACGAAAACAGCCCCCTACCAACCGTCATCCGTAGGCCTATTCCGAAGGCTATGATGGTAACTTCCCACTGCTCGAATCAGGGTCGCGGGAGATTTTCCCGCCGACCTCAAAATTTTGTGACACTGAACTCTCCGTGTGGCGTGTTGGGTGATTCGGCTAAGCAACTAGCGAGTAGTACTAGTAAACTGTGCATATTAGGTTTGACCAAAGTCAAACTTCCTAAAGTTTGACCAAGTTTATAGAAAAATATAAACATTTACCATAACAGATATGTATGATGTGAAAGTACATTCAATAATGAATCTAATGGTATTTATTTGTTATTGCATATGTTAATATTTTTTGTTATAAACTTTCTGAGAGTTACAAAACTTGACTTTGACCAATGCTAATACGCGGACTTAAATAAAAACGGAGGGTGTACACATTTGTTTCCTTAGTATGTAGTGAATTAATCATTTGTTGAAATTGTGAAATAAATATATTAGGCTACTCACTTTGAATGTAATGGTCTATACAATTCAATAGTTACAATCATTGTCGAATTCCAAGATGTATACGAGGTCTATAGTACTTCACAACATGCTCAAACTCGCATAATCCCAGTCAAATGACAATCAAAATGCATTTCATAGTTATTACTTTCTAGGATGTAACAAAACCAACAATAACTCTACATTAGCCATTATAAAAGCAATATTTTGAACATATCCCAATGTGTGAATGAAACGTGCAGAGATAGCTTGCGAAGATGGAGCAGATAGGGCGGGAAAGACTGTATGTATGTGGACGAGAGAGTAGGAGACAAACCTAACGAAACAGAGAGAGGGAGATAGAGAGAGAAAGAGAGAGGAAGAAGTTAGGTCTGTGAGAAAGATGGAGACATGTAATATATGTTAGATGCATGTGCATCCGGATTCTGTACACGTGGAAGGAGAAGAGACAACATGTTTGATGAGAGAGCTGGAAAAACATGGATAGGAGGGGAAGGATCTCGTGGGTTGAGGGATTGATAAATTTGTGCGGGGGAGAGAGGGACTGGTAATTTTGTGCGAGAGAGAGAGGGTGGGGGAGGAGTCAGTCAGCCGTCGTCACATCATCCTACTTCCAAATGGCCCTGCATTCTCTAGCGCGGTGTGGTCGCCGTCTTCGATCTCCTTGATGCCCTCTTTGAAGATTGAGGTGTTGTGCATGCTGGGGTGCAGAGAAGCACAAGCGAGAGTGGTCACCATATAACCTTGGATGGGGATGAATTGTGTGCTCGGGGGAGGGGTGTGTGTGTGTGTTGTGTGTTGTGTTGTGCTGTGTGTGTGTGTCAGATATTGAGAGAAAACAAACCTAAGGAGAGAAATGTGTGTGTATGTGACGAAAAGCTACATGCTATTCACGAAGAGATTGTGCGTGCGAGATAGAGAGTGATGTGCGGGCCTTGAGGTGGGCAGGGGCCGGGTGAGGGTGTCAAAATGTGCGCGTTGATGCATGTGTTACATGCGATCGTGCGAGGGACGGACGAATCGAGAGAGATGGTTGTTGTGTTACGGATGCTCCTTTCTCTCTCACACACACAAGTAAAATAGAAGACTATTCTCTCATGTATACACAAGTACACAACGTATCGGCATCTGTCTATGTCTCACTCATGCATGATCATTTGCACATACACACCTCTCTATGTCTTTATCACACGCACACCGTCTCCACATTGCCCTTCCGCCACAACACACATATGGACACATACACACGTTCTCTCTCACTCACACACACAAAATCAGTATTAAAAAAACTAGGGCGCACCTAAAACGTCCAAATCCAAATAAACACGAACTGGAGCTAAATTCAAATATATGGAAATATTGTAGCGTCAAGAACTTTTCCAGGAAAAAAAGTTGAGTAATATTCGGGGATTTTTTTCACACACACAAAAAGGTTCAGTGGATGTCCTTCGAGCGCGACACGGTGACGCATAGTTCGATCGACCGCGCGGCCGCGGTTCACGCGCTTGCATAGGATTCCGTATCGTGGCTGTGGTAACTAATAAAAGCGTTGCCTAAGTCTAATGTTTACGTGTACTAGTACGGTTTTCTTTTAAGTTTTACCAACCCTATATAAAACTAAACTAAGCTCCCATATGCGCACTCATCAATATGCCGCCGCCGTTGCGCATGCCGGAGCCCGCCTGCTCCGGCCAACAATTTCTCGCCCATCACCGATGTGTCGCCACCAAGCCGAAGGCTCGCCCGCTCACGTAGTCTGCAGTCCCTCCTCGCGATGCCGCCGCGCTGCCAAGCACACGAGTAGCTGGTGAAGCCGCGTTTATGCACGCAGGGTATGAAGAGGAGGACGAGCGCATGCTCCAGCATGCCAGCGAGGAGGAACTAGCATGTCATTGTCGTCTCCGCCCGCACGGAGGAGGCGCGCATGGTGGCTGTCGCGGCGGATGCCAATCGCGCGCGCGTCGAGCCCACAAACTGGGTGCAGACGCGGAATCTACCTTCGAGACCTTGAATGCCACATTGATCCTACAATCTGAAGGAGCAATTTGGGTCAGTCGACTCTTGTGAGCCGTTTGATGCAACATGGATGGCTAGAAGGGCTTCTTCAACCTCTGAAATTGATGCAGGGTTCATCTTCTTAGCCCGCCACACGCCTAACCGCCTTCCGCCGCCACCGCGCCCTCCCCTGAACCGCCTGCTACCGCCATGCTCCCCCCACCCCCGCCATCCGTTTAACCCCGGGCATGATCCATTTTTTTCTAGCGAACTGCATTCCACACCCAACACTCATAAGATAGATCATGGGCACCCTGCCACCCTAATATAGATACTGGGGTAGCTTATCTGCCGTCTTCTTCCTTCACAGATCGACTGACCCAAATTATACTACTAGTATGAACGTATTAAGTACAGTAGGAACACGAAGATACGAGCAGTAGTACCAACTTCAAGAAGAACAGTAGTAAGACATGGTACTAGTACTACTGTACATACTAAAGGGTTCAAATAACGAGAAAGAACATAAACATAGTTCTGCTGGGGCCTCAGCACAACACACCCTTGAAAATAAACTAAGCAACTAGTCCGCTTGACACTGCAGTAGAACCAGCATGAGCGACAGCACTACCACCTACTCGGAGTCCAAGTCCATGTCCTCGACTTCGTCCTCGTCCCTCTTCCTCTTCCTCTTCGCCGATGCTTCTTTGCTTGAACCGGAAACTGGGCTCTGCTTCTTCATCCAACCCTTGTAGATATTTAAACAAAGGTAGGCATCCATTACTGCATACAGGATGTGATCTTCATCTAATGTCTTCGACTCCCATGCATGATGAAACTCATGGTGAGGTTTCTTTAGTTTAGCGTACGAAGGATCAATCATGGCTGCTGCCAGGGTCAGCATTGAAGGCTGAGAGGAGGACACCAGGCTTGCCTTTTGGAGATCGAAGGGCTGGCCTACAACGAGGCCTATCCGACCCAGGACATCCCTGTCGTTCCTAAAGTCTACAGTAACGAATTTCACTCTTTCGTCCTTGAGGAAGTTCTTAAAATCCTGACACTCAATGTCGGCATGGCATATGTGGTAGACCAAGAACATGTTATGTATGCAAATCTGGATCACGTCGGGCTTCTTCTTCTTCTCTGCCTCCTTTAGTTTCTTCTCTCTTTGCAGGACTGTGGTGTACTCAACATCTAGCCTAGTGACCCACTCATCCGTTGAACTGTTGAACATGCGTAGGAAGCGAGCAAGGCATGCTTTCACTGTCGCGGATCCACGTGTGTAGATGACGAAGAACTCATCACCAGTGATGGCTCTAACCTGGTACTCAGCGGCGACCATGGAGATTTGGGAGGCCATGGATTTTGGAGGAGGGTTAGGAGAAGTTGAACTGGTGTAATGTGAAAGCACGAGATGACTGGCAGCAAACTATTGTAAGGTACTGTACTAGTAGAAGACGGGGACAAGTAGGGCATGCGAACAGCATGGGGTTGCTGGCTTGCCTGGTGGATAAACGGCTGCAAGCCCCCAAAGAGTTCTCGAGAACTATGCGGGACCCAGTAGATGTCATGTTTACTAGACCCATATCATAGGCCTGACGGTATAGCTTCTGCCTGTCCGCATGCCATGCCGGCGCATGGGTAACTTCACTTAATTCCGTCAACCATCGCGCCTCCCATGACCTTCACCTCCCTCGCGCGGTCACGCCCTTTGAGACTTCGACCGGCTATAAATGAGCAGTTTTTTTGCCTACTCCGCATGCATGATACTCCCTCTGATCCTTTTTACTTCCATCAACCATTTGCAAAGTGTTTGACCAAATTTATATTAAAAATATCAATATCTACAATACTGATTATAATGAGTATAAGAACTACTATTAGATGAGTTAGGTGAGTTAAAGATTCTAATCCTAAACTAACCCTGAAGTAACTCTAGCGAAAGAGGTGTTTGGATGACAGGGTTAGATGGAGCGTGGATACGGCGAGGTGCCTTCATGGGCGGTGCGAGAGGGAGGGAGGGAGAGGACGAGAAGCTTCGAGGAAGTGGGGAGGGATCTGCTGTGGGGAGAGCGAGAGAAAAATGTGTTTTTTAGTGTCCTGAGAAAAACTAACCCAGATAAGCACCTCTTGGGTGGGTTAGATGTTTTTGGGTTAGTTGAGTTCAAACTAACCCAAACTAACTCTTACACATGGATCCAAATAGGGCCAAGGTTAGCTATTAGAGTACTACTACCTCCCTTCTAGTTTAAAGGGCTCGATTCAAAATCTTCACCTACTCTTAGCACGATAGAGGCGGTGGAATAGTTTTTGTAGTTCTTCACAAAAAATGTGTTTACCAATGCATGCATGAACACTAGTTACTCTAAGCCCCCTCTCTTCTTTAATTCTTTGCCACATCAGCATGTTTTCTATTCCCGTGTGCATGATACCAGCTAAGATACCACCATTATGGCCAGCCTTAATCATCGCATGCAATAATTTAGTGCACCTTGAAATATGAACATGTGTGGGGCGTGTATGTTTTTAATGACTTGAGACTATACCTAGCCCGGCATGCAAGACGAGACTTATTATGCACCGTTCCCCATACCTGCAGGAAGCCCGTTCGTCTCCAAATGTTTTCCTCTCCATGTGTGGAAACAATATGCCTGCCGGACTCTCCTTCTCCCTCCAGCGGTCCCACCACTCTACCCCGTGTGGAAAAAATCTGCATGCATGATTCTCCTCCCCCCGCGCTCGTCCAATCCGTTGTGACCAGAATATTTCCACCCCTTCCCTCCCCCGTAATTTACTCCAACAAATATGCCCACGTACTACCTCATTTCCGATTTATAGGGTTCAACTCAAAAATCTCACCAACCAAGGTAGATGATGAGTGGTGGAATAATTTTCATGGTTTGTAAAAGCACTCAATTAATGCACTCGTTTTTCTCAAAGAATTGTGTTGACCAATGCATTAATTGCAATGCATGCATGCATAAGTACATGCATTGGTCAAGTTTCTCATAATCCTCGCATGCAATGAATTAATGCACCTTGAAATCTGAGCATGTGATGGGAGTAGCTGTTATGTTAATCACGCAACATATATTCCAGGACGTTGCTTCGGTTACTTAATTGCGAGTGCATTGGGTCACTGACATATGGGCCCAACAGGGGTCTGGCCCACATGTCAGTGACGCAACTGGACCTACAGTTAAGTCAGTGCAACTCAGTCCATATCTTACGTAGGTCTACCATTGCTCGCTATAAATATTGCGCCTCTCACGACATCGCTATCTCATCCCCCTCGCGTTCACGTTCATCGCGATCTCCTCCCCCTCCCTCTCACGTCGACCACCATGGCATCGCCCCTCCCAACCCCTAGGCGCCCCTCGCTGCACCGCGCGGACGGTCACGCGTCGCCGTTCCATTCCTCGCCGCCACTAGTCGAGGAGGACGCGTCGGCGTTCTGCTCCTTGCCGCGGCGCATCGAGGTGGATGCGTCGCCGTTCCGTTCCTCGCCGACACTAGTCGAGGAGGACGCGTTAGCGTCCTGCTCCTCGTCGCGAAGCTTCTAGATGGATGTGTCGGTGTTCCCAATCTCGCTAGCACGCGCGTCGGAGGACGCGACGGCTCCCCGCTACGAGGAGAACGTCGCGCCGCCCGACGAGCCCCCCAGCCTTTAGGAGCTTTGGAAAGAAATGGATGTCGCCTTGTGGGAGGCTTTGCCTCCAGCAGAGCGCGCCAAAATAGAGGCGGACAAGAAGGCCGAGGAAGAGAAGTGCACCGCGGAACAAGCTTCCTGGCAGGCCTATGTCGCGTCCGAGAGAGTCAGGCAATTGGCTCTTTGGCAGAAGGCTCGTGCGAGGGCCATGAGGGTGGCGGAGGACATCCGTGCCGAAGCCCTGAGTGCAGTCAGGCCCAAGCGCCTCATCTACGCTTGGCGGTACATGGACCGGGTGCATGCTTCCAGCGAGTAGGAGTACCTGTTGGCGCCGGATCACCACATCGGTGAGATCGCGCTCGCCCACCAGCAAGCTGCCAATCAGCACCTCGCAAGTTGCGAGGCTGAGGAAGAGGCGTTGTGTCGGCGCGCTGGGAAAAGGCCACGCACCAGGGCACTCGTGGTGCGCCGCAAGCGCTCCTGCGAGCGTCGTGGCTTTTAGTAGGAGTATAATTTTTGTTTCATAAGGCGATCTCGTTAGTTTTGGGACGCAAATGATAAATCCCGAACGTTCAGGAATTATTAGCGTCATTAATTAAGTATGTAAAAGGGAAAGTTTGGAAACCTTGTGTATTCGTACGCATTTTGTAAGTATGTGCATATAGCACAAACTTTACTATATACTATCGCACTACACGTCTCTCTCTATATATGCTTGCAAACTATGCTACTCCCTCTGTCCAGGTCAATAAGTCATGTTTGGTTGTGCACCGTGAACAAGAAGGAGGGAAGACTTATACACCTAGATGGAGGGAGTACTACTATTACTTATGTACGTGCAAATGCACGTTTTAACATTACGATGCAGTTTTTGTAAAAGTAGAAAAACAGCACTAGTCAAGCTTGTGAAACGATTCAATGCAAAACAAATGCAAAAATGCTTGTTTGATTGTTTACTTTTAGATTCCTTCTCTATGGTTATTTCTCTATCGTACTTTGTACGGAGTATCTCACTGGTCGGAAAGGCATGCAAATTCCCAAACCGCTTCCTACACCATGTATCAAATTTTTTGCCTAAAAAGTTGTGATGTGCAATTGGAATTCCAACTTGAGTACTACTACTAGTAGGAGTACCAGGGGCCAGTTCTTTTAGGTTTCTAGATTAGTAATACCATAACTACTACCTCTGTCCTGGTTTATTGGTCCCCATTGTAATCTGTGTGAAATTTTGATCATAAATTTAACTAATGAAATGTTATCTTTGGTCAAAATTTTGCACAAATTACAATGGTGAGGAATAAACCAGACTGGAGGTACTACAAGTAGTAGTTTAGAAGCCCAAATAAATGATCGAGGCGCCTTAAAGTTAGTCTCCACTGTGACTAGTCTTACGAGAAAAGTTGGGGAAGCTGCCAAAAGAACTGGCCCTAGGAGTAGTAGCTAGGGATACCAGGAGTAGTAGCTAGGGATCGAGTGTGCGAGATGAACCGGAGAAAGTAAATGCAGAGATATGAAATGCAAAAAAGACGGAGGTATGTGATGGTTGCTTGTCCGTTTATTTTACCAGTTCACTTATTATTGGGAGTGGTTGGGTTTTGTGATATGACGGCTTTACTGCCGCGCCACGAGCAGGGTGACACTCCCGTGCAGCGCCGCCCTCTACACTAGTACTCGGTCGTGGTTTACTACATCGGTCATGGTTTATCCCCCATTGAATTTGAATGAAGATTTAACTGACAAAATGTTAGTGCATGTCAACGAAAACAATATCGTCGGATTCGTATTTGAACATAGTTTTCAATGATATAATTTTAGGTGACATGCATCATCATTTATCGTACTATATATAATGTTAGTTCAATTTTTGGTCGTACTAATCTATAGTAAGGTGCCCGTGCGTTGCACGGAAGAGTCAAATGCATTGATCGGGGAGTTGTTTATTTTGACAAAGGATGTGGGGGTCATCTCATGTGTAACGGGTATCGATAGGTTTCTTCGGATATTATTTCATCTCTAGAGCTCACAAACATCCGGGTGAAATAGATAAAAAGTTATCTTTTGCAAACAAAAGCGTTCAACTATTCAACCTACATCCAAAACTTGTGAAGAAATAAATCTTATTGTGCTTTGCAAG
This sequence comes from Triticum dicoccoides, assembly GCF_002162155.2. Taxonomy (NCBI): domain Eukaryota; kingdom Viridiplantae; phylum Streptophyta; class Magnoliopsida; order Poales; family Poaceae; genus Triticum; species Triticum dicoccoides. The sequence goes on from NC_041380.1 coordinate 429,451,576, forward strand.
AAATGATCATCAAGAATTAGTTTTTGAGTATCCATTGTTATACATGTTGGCTACAGATGACATGGCACTTTCTTATAGTCAATAGTTGGCTACACTATTTAAGTATTAACCATGCCCTTATACACCTAGACGGAGGGATTAAATCAGGATGACTTGGAAGGGGGCAGAAGATATGTAAGAAATGGTTCATCATAAGTCTTTCACCAGTACTATAGTAAAAAATCATACATGCAAGATTCTAGACTAAACCATAAATAGATACACTTTTATTCATGCGCGATACTCCAATAGAGCAAGATCATGCATGGAAGTCTCCACATGCTTAGACAGTGGATTGCATTGAGCGAAGACTAATGATCAACATTTAACTTGATAATGCAGATATTGAGGTGAACCTCCTTAGAGTCCCCGTGCACATTGTTGGAGGTCAAATAATATCGTGCATCTTCCATGTCCACATCAGTGGGAAGGTCCCAGCTCGGCAGAGTCCAAGTCAGCTTGACGTAGCCAGTGTGGCCGCCCACGTACCTCCGAGGGGTAGTAATAGTGAGCACGCACCCATACATCGGCCTCGTGTCAGTGTCAGCGTCAGCGGTGTCGCCCCTGACACACACTAAAGAGACGGGGCGGCGGCCTGCATGGGCCTCACCGGTGCCCACGATCAAGAGGAAGACGCTGCCGTCCTCCTCTGAGACTAGCAGACGGCGGTGATCCTCCAGCGACTCCGGCACGGTGAATGGGTAGCACGTCTCGTACTTGATGTTCTTCGCCAAGGGCCAGTAGTGATTGCCGCACGCCTGCGTCAAGTGACGCATGATGTCCACCGGCGAGCCCCAAAACGGCATCGAGCACTCATAGCAGTAGACGAAGGGCTCCTTGGAGGCATCGACTAGGCCGTCCATGAAACAGGAGTGGCTGTAGGGGACGTTCCGCCAGTTGAATATATGAGCAAGTTACTACAAGATTTAGTCCGAATAAGCACAAAATAGATCATGATGGCTATAACAGAGATTAAACTAATCATGCGGACTAGCATAGTAGATGAACAGATCGAATCTAGGACATAGACTAGAAACATGAATTCTACCATGATTTCAAACAGGAAGGACAGAAACACATACGGTGCAACGGGAGCAGCACCATTGGCGTTGAGGTTGTCGCCCATGTCGTTGAGGAAGAGATTGCCGAGCTCGGGGAAGAATTCGTCGCTGCTAGCAGTCGCGGGAGTGCGCTCTCCAAATTTCAACAGCGCCTGCCAAATGGAGCACAGGAGTAGCCCATGAAGCAATAGATGGTGCTCCTCCCTAGTCTCTATTCATATCTCTATCTCTACTACTCTTCTTTGTTTTTTTCTATATCTATATTACTATATAGTGTACCAATATTGAAAATTTGAAACATGGGCCTAAGAAGTAATTTCAGCCATCGATAGGGTCAATCCTGATGAGGACATAGACCTGGGGTAGGGTAATAGGCCTGACCTATATGTCCTATCCAAGGTCACTATCTTAGAAGCAAAGAAGCTCAAGAGACAACAGGGAGGGCCCAACAAAGGTGCCGAGTGCAATCCACTCGACCTACCAGTCACTCGGCGACTCCTTCTTTGGGTCACTTGACCACACGATCATTCGACCATACAAGAATCCATTTGACCTGTTTGAAGACCAAGAGTCATCGAGAACAGCAACGGGCAAGCGTCCACTCTGTAATCTTTAAGGCCATTAAGGCATTTAAGGCTAGCATTACCAGTAACGCCATCTCTTTATGTACCTTAAACTCCTTGTAACATGGGCTGGCTGGGGTCCTGGCGCACTCTATATAAGCCACCCCCCTCCACTAGGACAAGGGTTCGCACCTTCTGTAAACACACACACACGCACATACGTAATCCAATCGACTGCCTCAGGGCACCGAGACGTAGGGCTGTTACTTCCTCCGCGAAGGGCCTGAACTCGTAAAACTCGTGTGTACAACTTCGCCATAGCTAGGACCTTGCCTCCTCATACCTACCCCCCATTCTACTGTCAGCCTTGGATCCATGAGAGTTGGCGCCCACTATGGGGCCGGTGTCTTAGTGACTTTATAGTGGAGTTGCAATTTTTCTGATTCTCATCATCATGGTTTCCGCCGGCGGACTGGTTGAGGGCCGCGAGATCCGTCTCGGCGCGCTCGTGTTCATCGCCAATGACTCCGCCTGGCTCCAAGAAGCTCTGCTCGATGTCGATGCGCTCCCCGTCCGTGGGGCGACGCACTTTCACATGTGCATCCGCGGTGTCCTTCTCCGGCAACCGTTGACCCAGTATCGGTCGGTTGCTATGGTGTCCTCATCCCCCGCCACTCGTCGGCACAAGCGTTCCGGTCGGTTGCGGCTCCAGCGGTGGGTGAGGCACACGGTGGCCCGCCAGTCGGCCACCTCACATGTCGTGGCAATCGAGCCCGACGAAACTCTCTACGCCTGTTCGACTGGCTCCATCGAGACCGCATCCGAATGCGACAGCAATGATCCCGCGGCAGAAGTCTTGATGGTCGACGGACCACCCAGTCCTCCTGGCTTCCCCCGCAACAACGGTGGCGATGGCGGCGGTGATTCGTGGCGCGTTCACGAGGAGTACCGCCCCAAGCCCCTTTATTCGCAGCGGAGGGAGGAGCTTCGCCACCGCAACATGGATGAACTTCTCACTCCTATCATTGGAGAAACCCCCGAGGCCTGGGCCTTGGAGGAGGCGCGCCTGGCCAACTTGGCTAAGCGCACTCAACTGGAGAACCTGCAGCATGCACTCGACGAGTGTGCTCGGCAGCGGATCCCTGAATCCAGTCGACGACAGCTTTTTCCGCCTCAAACTCAGGTATACCGCACTCCGATCCAAAATCTCACAGTCGCAGCCCAAATAGCAGAGTCAATCCAGCCTTCCCAGTCGGAGGCAGGCGGAGGTTTGCCGTAGATCGGGGCCTTGCTTCGAGCAGCTGGAGAAAAGAATACAGTAGTATCTCAGTCGCGGAATAGGATTCATAGCAGGTCTGTGATGGCAGACACAGTCCAGTCGGCTCACAGCCCAAGATCGCCTCCACGGCGTGAGGAACGTAGGCACCGGCAGGATCAGTACAGAAACCATGAGCAGTATGATCACCGAATCAACCACGATGATCGTCGTCGAGTGCCCACGCCCCCTCCGAGGAGTGGGTCATACGTGCCTCGGCGGCAGGATGACAAGCGCCCCCACAGCGGAGAGCGAAGAGTACCAGTTGACCCAAGGGAGCCAGGCTTTGATGCGAGATCTATTCTTGTTCAAGGTCTGGTTGACAGGAACAGAGCGCATAGAGAAGGTCATGACAGAGATTATCCGACTGACAGCAGAGTGCACGTTTCCGGTCCCGAGTGTTTCAGCAGAGCCATCAGGGCCGCAGTGATTCCTCCCAACTTTAGGTTGGCGACTGGAGTCAGCAAGTTCGCTGGTGAGTCTAAGCCTGACACTTGGCTTGAAGATTACCAAGTGGGTGTGCAAATTGGTGGTGGCAATGATGAAGTGGCAATGAAGCACCTCCCTCTCATGTTGGAAGGCTCGGCCAAGGCGTGGCTGAACCAGTTAGCGCCTGGTAGCATATACAGTTGGGAAGAACTCGCCAGAGTGTTTGTTAGAACTTTTGAGGGTACTTGCAAGCGACCGGCAGGGTTGACAGAATTGCAGTGTTGTGTACATAAACCGAATGAAACCTTGAGAGACTATATCCAGAGATGGATCACGTTACACCATACAATGGAGAATTTGTCAGATCACCAAGAAATCTGTGCCTTCAAGGAAGGCGTTAAGTATCGGGAGTTGAATCTAAAATTTGGTCGGACAGGAGATATGACTCTGACTCGGATGATGGATATTGCCACCAAATATGCTAACGGCGAAGAGGAAGACCGACTCCGGAGTGGCAAGCACAAAACAGTCGCCCAGGACACCGTTGGAGGTACTTCCAATCGGAAATAGAAGCGTAAGGCCGAGCCAGTTGCTCCTGGTAAGGCCTTAGTTGTGGCTCAAGGAAAGTTCAAGGGGAAGCCCAAAGGGCCCTGGAATCCCAATAAAGTGAAAGGTCAAGACGGAAATGATGTTTTGGATTTGCCATGTCACATTCACACCAAGAAACAAGAAGAGGGTAATTTGATTTATCCCAAGCACACCAATCAGCAGTGTCGACTCCTGATCCAGCAATTCCAAGAGAAGCAACCCAAGGAGAAGGAAAAGGAGTCGGGCAAGGATGAAGACAAGGAAGAGGACGATGACGGTTTTCCCAACGTCAACTCCACTCTTATAATTTTTGCTTATGTTCAGAGCAAAAGTCGATTGAAAGTTATCAATAGAGAAGTGAAAATGGTTGCTCTAGCAACGCCGAGTTATTTGAAGTGGTCCTAGAATGCCATCACATTCGACCAGTCTGACCATCCAGCATGTATAGCCACCCCTGGGAGGCAAGCGTTGGTGGTCGATCGAGTTGTTGAAGGCACTCGACTGACTAAAGTGTTGATGGATGGTGGTAGCGGCCTGAATATCCTTTATGCTGAAACCTTGAAGGGAATGGGGATTCCGATGTCCAAGCTCAGCGAAAGTAATATGAGTTTCCATGGTGTTATACCTGTCGTGGTTCTAAGTCTAACAGTAGTGTAGGGGGGTAAGTATGGAGAGGGAAGATCTTAGCCGTGGAGGAGTTGTAAGCACGCAAGGTTTACGAGTTCAGGCCCTTCTCGGAGGAAGTAATAGCCCTACGTCTTGGAGCCCAGAGGCGGTCGACTGGATTATATGAATATGGGTTACAGAGGTGCGAACCCCTGTCTCGGAGGAGGGGGTGGCTTATATAGAGTGCGCCAGGACCCCGGCCAACCCACGTTCAAAGGGTTCAATGTACATTAAGGCAGAGCGTTACTGGTAACGCTAGTAATAAAGTGCTATGATGACCATAAAAGCTACTTAATGACTGACCGTTAGCGTGCGGAGTGACTTCAGGTCTCCTGGCCGTCGAGTGGTTGGATCTTGGTCGAGTGATTACTTCTTGGTCGAGCGTCTTCGAGTCTGTCGAGTGGAACACCTCCAAGTCGATTGAAAGGTGGTTTCTTCTAGAGATGTCCTTGGGTAGGGCAGTTAGGACAGGTCCATGATCCTACCCCAGGTACATAGCTTCATCATTAGCCCCCAAATGGATCGAGGTTTGAGTTGGGAAGGAGTTGAGAACTTCTCTGACTCATTTTTCATGCCATGAGCATATCTTGTTTCAGATCAACGGACCTGAGTGATGACAGCAACTTCCTTTTCAGTTGCCTTGATCCATTTTTAATTCTTCGTCGAGTGGGTTTCTTTACTTGTAAGGCTCCGAGTGATGGTACGGAGGAGATCTTTGGTCTGACCAGTTGTTTGCTGCGCGCAGATTTCGCGGGATCCGAATTTTGGGAAGCGCGTGGGACGGGGGAGGCCGCAGTAATCAGATGGGATAGAGCGGAGCCGCCTCGATCCCCACGCCACCTTTTTCGCCACGTATCACGCACGTGGTCGTTACGGGATTTGACAGAGCCGCCTGGGCCTACCCGTCAGCCACTCGGAAGCGGCCTGATATAAAGCGCCGGACCAGAGTCTCCCGAACAGTGCATCTCATTCCCTCTTCTCTTCCTCACGCCCCTCCGCTGCGCTCGCTCTCGCCCTAGCGCCACCGCACCGTACGCGTCTCGCCGGTGACAATGGGGAAGGAGAAGATAGCGGCTCTGGAGCGGGCAAAGAAACCGACAGCGAGGTCGAAGGGGAAGGCGACCAGCCGGGGCGGATCTTCCTCGTGGTCCGGCCTGCCGAGGAGCTGGATCCAGGGCGACTGGATCCACTCGAGGATCTCCCAAGAAGACCTCGACGACTTGGCCGAAGGGGGGCTGATCCCCTGCGACTCGGCGTGGCTTCCGGGGAAGGAATCTGAGCCGCAGCCTCGGGAGGGTGAGCGTGTCCTTCTTGCCACCCACGTCGACCGTGGATTTTCCTTGCTCCCTCACCCCTTCTTCCGAGGGTTTCTGAACTTCTTTGGGGCACAACTCCATCATTTTACCCCCAACTCAATCGTTTATCTTGCCGCTTTCATTTCTTTGTGTGAGAACTTCCTTGGTTGTTGGCTTCACTTGGGTCTCTTCAAGCATATTTTCACTTGTCGCTCCCAGACAATGAAAAAGGCTAATTCGAGTGACGAGAGGACCCAAGTGATCCAGATGTATGGGGGTCTTGGCATCCAGACGAGAGGGAAAAGCTCCTTCCCGGCCATGATTCTTCCTGACTCAGTTCGCGGATGGCAATCGACCTAGTTTTACTGTAAAGACCAGTCGACGCCAGGGCAATCGGCTGGCCTCCCTCCTTTTACCATGGCCCGAGTGGAAAAACCCTCCCCTTTGAAGGTGCTCTCGGAGGAGAAGGCGCACGTGAAGGTGCTGGTCGACCGAGTGGTCCAGCTTATTCGTGACGGGGTCACTGGTATGGATCTCTTGGAGGTCTTCCTTCAGCGGCGCATCCAGCCTCTCCAAGCCCGAGACCATCCAATGTGGATGTATTCGGGTCTTGAAGACTCCACTCGGATCCATCCGGAGGAGGTCGACGACGACACACTGGAGAAGTGGCTGTCTGGCATTACCGGGAATAAGGACAATCCCAGGGGAGCTAGGAGAGTCCCTCCATTCGACCAGTCTCACGCACCAGAGCAGGTCTAATTCTGAGTTTTTGCTTGTAATATGAATTCACTCGCGTAGCTGCCTATATTGCGTCGACTAACTTTGATCTACCTGATTTCTTTCAGGCCATTATTGAAATATATTCAATGCCCAATGGGGAGCAATAGCAAGCTCTGGAAGGCGAGGCGAGTGGCGGTGAAAGCGGCGAGTGGACTTCCGATGGTGAAGGGGATGGAGGGAGTGACGACTTAAGCGGTGGAGAAGAAGTCGAGTCGCCTCCTCGCAGGGAGAGGCGATCCAAGCTTGACCAAGAACAGCCGAGTGCCCGTGACAGGGCAACTGCTCTGGCTGGTCAGTCTTCGAAGCGCCCTCGGATCTCTTCACCAACCCTGACTGAGAAGGCACCAAAGCACCCCAGAGTTGTAGAGCCGAAGACTCGGAAGGCGTTGCCGAAAATCAAGATTGATATCCCCATCGCTTCCGTGTGAGTGCCTCTCTTTGCATTCACTCGACGCTCTGCGCTGTTTGTTTTTCTTGTTTTAACTGGACGAACTTTGGAACTGTTAGCGATGCTACCTCCGGGACCTCAGCTTACAGGGACGATGATGATGTGATGGAGGATGCGGTCACTTCCAATCCGGGTATGATCCCTGCCATACTGTCTTTAATTTGGTCGATTCAACTGCAACGCGTACCATTGGGTGATGTGACTTTAACGATTGAACTTTGCATAGCTCCCAACGTTATCGACCTCCCTGATGATGATGAAGAGCTCGAGAGGCCTTCGACGAGAAAAAATAGGCAAGCTCCTGCAAGCGGGGCGCTACAGACGACGCCGAGGGCGGAACCAGTTGTTCAGGACACTGGCGATGTCAATCGGGGTTCTGTTACCTTCGCTGAGCCACTGTCGAGTGCCTTGCCTTCTTCGTCGACTGCTCAGGCCCCTATCGACCCGCCTTCAGTTTTTGCGACCCATCATGTCCTAGAGGACAAGGTGAATGCTGCTAAGGAAGCCATACGCCAGGCGGGCATTATGATGGAGAAGATGAAGACGGTGCAGGACGCCAGCCAAGCCGCCTATGATGCCAGCTCGGCTCTCCAGAGCAAGGTTCAGGTTAGTTGGTCGCCGCTTGTTCTGTTAGGATATGCTACTTGAAGATTCTTTCCGGAAATCTTTGCATCTGTACACCCACTGGGTGTGTCGATTGAATTTTTTGACTAGTGGGGGCACGCTGAGTGCACCCACTGGGTGTAGTCCCCGAGACTACGGTGGACTGCTGGCAGTCGACTGTAGTCTTTGTATTTTGCCAAATGTATAAACCGAACTGGTAGTTTATCTCTTCCACTCGACCGGGTCGAGTGGGATCAGAACCGGTGGGGGCACGCCAAGTGCACCCAGTGGGTGCAGTCCCCGAGACCGCGGTCGACTGCTGGCAGTCGATTGTGGTCTGAGTTCTACTTTCTCTCTCTTTTTTTACTCCCCCCACTCGACTCCGGTGGACCGGTCGAGTGGGATCAGGACCGGTGGGGGCACGCTAAGTGCACCCACTGGGTGTAGTCCCCGAGACTATGGTGGACTGCGGGTAGTCGACCGTAGTCTTAGTATTTATTGCCTTTGTTGTTTTTTCGCTGTAAAAATAACTTCTCCCCTTTGATTTCAGAAATCTTGTGATCTTGGAGCTCGCTTTGCTGACTTGGAGAAGCAGCAGATTCAACTGAACCTTGACTTGGAGCTGGCCAGGACAGAGCTGCAAAAGGTCAGAGACGGCGCCGCAGGTAAGACGAGTTTGTCGACTGGTCAGTTTTAGGCTTGGGTACCCTTCTGCTATTTCTGAATCAATCATCATTTCTTTGCAGAAAAACTGAGAAAAGCTCTGGCGAAGAAGGATCAGGATTTGGCCACTGCTCGTAAGGAGGTTGACGACAAGACCGCTCTGGCCGAACAGAAGCTGGCTTCGGTAGGCCAGTTGGAAGAAGAGAATACCAGGCTGAAGACCGCTCTGAATGACTCCAACAAGGAGTGCTCGCGCTGGAAGAAGGCGAATCTCGTCCAGGGCGAGAAAATGGAAGGCATTGCTCGCAGGAGGGATGATCTGGAGAGTTATCTGAGAAGTTTTGCCAAGAAGTTGTTCATCAAGCTTGAAGGTGCACATTCTGTTCCGACTGACTTTTTTTTTGAGTCGACTCAGTGTATGAAAATTGACTTATCCTTGGGTCATGAATGCAGAGTTTTGCCAGAACTTTGAAGAGGAGACTGGGCAGATCGAGCCTGGTTTGGATCCAATCAACTCTCCCGTGAAAGATGAAACTGCCATGAATCGGCTCCGTCTGGAATCTCGCATCGACAATGCCATGGACTACTTGGCTCGATTGAAGGTCGCCGTGTCGCGGATTGACCCGGCACTTTGGCCAGAGGCTGAGCTCCAAAATGATATTGAGTCCCTGATGACTCGACTAAATGAAATTCCTGACTGAGTGCAGGAGTGGAAGAAGTCTGCCGCTCGGTGTGGCGCTGACGTGGCTCTGTCTTTGGTTCGTGTCCACTTCAAGGAGGTGCGATAGGACAAACTGGCAGCAATCAAGGTCGCCAACACCCAAAAGCATGACTTCCGAACCTTTATGGAGACTTTCATCACTGCAGCCACTCGGATAGCCGACGGCGTCGACCTGGATGAGTTCGTCGAGCCTGCCAGCCCTCCTCCCACAGAGTGAACAAACTCTTATGTCCCACCTTAAATTCGCCTCGGAATGCTGAGTGGTTTTTGTAACCGTTAAACTTTTTCGGGCTGCATGTCCGAGTACTTCGATCTGTGATTTGGAACCTTTGGAATTTACCCGAACTTGGTTTACCATTGAATATCTTTATGAATCTCCTGCTGAGTGAACCCATTCTTCATTCGAGACAACTTTTGCATTCGCAGCGCAGCTCCGAAGGAGAGGGAAGCAGTCGACCTATGTCTTGTATTTGTGGCAAAGCTCCCCAGGAGAAGGCGGCGGTCGACCCACACCCTGTTACCGCAGAGTGGAACGGAGTGCACATTGTATTTGTGGCGAAGCTCCCCAGGAGAAGGTGGCAGTCGACCTGCCCCTCGTCGTCCTTGAGGAATGAGATGTGTTTCGTACTTAGGTGAGTATTGGACTGCAGCTAAGCCCCCGAGTGGGAGGATTGCTCTACACTCGGTAGGATTTTTTCAAACTTAGGCGAGTGCCGGACTGCAGCTAAGTCTCTAAGTGAGAGAACTTAGGCGAGTGCTGGACTGCAGCTAAGCCCCCGAGTGGGAGGATTGCTCTCCACTCGGTAGGATTTTTTCAAACTTAGGCGAGTGCCGGACTGCAGCTAAGTCTCTAAGTGAGAGAACTTAGGCAAGTGCTGGACTGCAGCTAAG
>NC_041380.1:429462213-429500133 GCF_002162155.2 Triticum dicoccoides
GGTAGGATTTTTTCAAACTTAGGCGAGTGTCGGACTGCAGCTAAGTCTCTAAGTGAGAGAACTTAGGTGAGTGCTGGACTTTAGCTAAGCCCCCGAGTGGGAGGATTGCTCTCCACTCGGTAGGATTTTTTCAAACTTAGAAGAGTGCCGGACTGCACCTAAGTCTCTAAGTGAGAGAACTTAGGCGAGTGCTGGACTGCAGCTAAGCCCCTGAGTGGGAGGATTGCTCTCCACTCGGTAGGATTTTTTCAAACTTAGGTGAGTGCCGGACTGCAGCTAAGTCTCTAAGTGAGAGAACTTAGGCGAGTGCTGGACTGCAGCTAAGCCCCCGAGTGGGAGGATTGCTCTCCACTCGGTAGGATTTTTTTCAAACTTAGGCGAAATGGATTCGCCGCTAAGTCACCCACTGGGGGATTTCTTACGCAAACAAAAAAACAATAATAATCACTGGGAAAATTATAACGCTCTTGTCTTTGATAAATAAACTTCAGGAGTTTTTCTTATTACATCTCATCTGGGTGAGAATTTAAGTACAAAAGGGGCGGAGTAGCTCCGCATTCCAGGCTCGTGGCTCATCAATCTGGTGATCGACATTGTAGACGTGGTATGCTCCATCGTGGAGGACTCTGGTGACTATGAAGGGGCCTTCCCAAGTAGGAGCGAGCTTGTGTGGTTTCCGCTGATCCACTCGAAGGACTAAGTCTCCTTCTTGGAAGACTCGGTTCTTCACATTTCTGGCATGGAATCGACGCAAGTCTTGCTGATAGATGGTCGATCGAATCAAGGCCATTTCTCTTTCTTCTTCTAGGAGGTCGACTGCGTCCTACCGGGCTTGTTCTGCTTCATCTTCTGAGTAGAGATCGACTCTGGGAGCATTGTGAAGCAGGTCACTCGGTAAGACTGCCTCGGCTCCATAGACCAGAAAGAATGGGGTTCTTCCAGTCGATCAATTCGGGGTTGTCCTCAATCCCCAAAGGACTAATGGAAGCTCGTCGACCCATGCACCTACTGCGTGCTTGAGATCGCGCATCAATCGGGGTTTCAGTCCTTTGAGAATTAGGCCGTTTGCCCTTTCTGCTTGCCCATTCGACTAAGGGTGAGCGACCGAAGGATAGTCGACCCGAGTGCCCTGAGAGGCGCAAAAGGCCCTGAATTTGTCAGAATCGAAGTTTGACCCGTTGTCGGTGATGATGCTGTGTGGAACTCCATATCTGAATATCAACTCTCTGATGAAACTCATAGCGGTGCAAGCATCAAGATTCTTGATAGGCTTGGCCTCAATCCATTTGGTGAACTTGTCGACTGCTACCAGCACATGAGTGAAGCCGCTCCTGCCTGTTCTGAGTGGTCCAACCATGTCCAACCCCCAAACAGCGAAGGGCCAAACGAGTGGAATGGTTTTCAGGGCCGACGTGGGCTTGTGTGGCATGTTGGAGTAATACTGACATCCTTCACATTTGTCGACTATCTCTTTGGCCATCTCATTGGCTCTTGGCCAGTAGAACCCCGCTCGATATGCTTTAGCCACAATGGTCCGAGAGGACGCATGATGGCCACAGGTCCCTGAGTGGATATCGTTAAGGATCATCTGACCTTCTTCTGGTGTAATACACTTCTGGCCAACCCCAGTCGCGCTTTCTCTATATAACTGTCCCTTTATGACTGTAAAGGCCTTGGATCGACGGACAATCTGTCGAGCTTCTTCTTCGTCTTCTGGGAGTTCTTTCCTTAGGATGTACGCGGTGTACGGTTCTATCCAGACGGGAGTGATAACCAGGACTTCCATGATCAAGTCGACCACAGCTGGTACTTCGACTTCAGTCGGATCCGTGGCACTTTTTGGCTGCGGGGCCTCTTCAGTGAAGGGATCCTCCTGGACTGATGGTGTGTGGATGTGTTCCAGAAACACATTGCTGGGAATGGCTTCTCTTTTGGAACCTATTTTAGCCAGATCATCAGCTGCTTGATTTTTCAGTCGGGGTATGTGATGAAGTTCTAACCCCTCGAATTTCTTTTCCAGCTTTCTCATAGCATTGCAATAACCAGTCATGGCTGGACTTCTGACGTCTCATTCCTTCATCACTTGATTGACCACCAAATCTGAGTCGCCATAGACCATGAGGCGACGGACGCCGAGTGAAATGGCCATGCGCAACCCATATAAAAGTGCTTCGTATTCCGCCTCGTTGTTAGAGGAATCAATGTGGATTTGAGGAACATATCTGAGTTTATCTCCTCTGGGGGAGACCAACACCACTGCGGCACCGGAACCATTTAGCATCTTGGAACCGTCAAAGAACATGGTCCAATGCTCCGAGTGAACCTGAGTCGGCATTTGCTGTTCAATCCACTCGGCGATGAAATCCGCGATTGCCTGGGACTTGATAGCTTTCTTTGTCTCAAACTTGATATCTAGAGGAAGGAGTTCAATCGCGGATTTAGCCACTCGACCAGTTGCGTCCCTGTTATGCAAGATCTCTGATAGCGGAGCGTCGCCGATGACTGTAATGGAATGATCAGAGAAGTAGTGGGGAACTTTCTTTGTGGTCATGTAAATCCCATATACGAGCTTCTGATAATGAGGATATCTTTGCTTCGATAGGGTCAAGACTTCAGAAATATAATACACTGGGCGCTGAACTTTGAAGGTTTTCCCTTCTTCTTCCCGCTCGACCGTAAGTACCATACTAACGACTTGTCCTATGGCTGCAATGTAAAGCAGCAAACGCTCCTTGCTGATTGGGGCAGCAAGCATTGGCTGGGTGAAGAGCAGAGCTTTGAGCTCTGCAAATGCTGCGTCAGCTTCAGGAGTCCACTCGAACTTGTCAGACTTCTTCATCAATCGGTAAAGAGGTAATGCCTTTTCACCGAGACGAGATATGAATCGACTTAGGGCGGCCAAGCAACCAGTAAGCTTCTGAACATCATGCACTCGCACAGGACTTTTCATTCAGAGTATAGTACCGACTTTTCTGGATTGGCGTCGATTCCCCGTTCGGAAACGAGAAAACCGAGTAACTTTCCGCCAGGAACTCCAAATGTGCATTTTGATGGATTAAGCTTGATATCAAACCTTCTGAGGTTGGCAAAGGTTTCAGCAAGGTCAGTCAGCAGGTCGGAACCCTTCCGTGACTTGACCACAATATCATACATGTACGCCTCCACATTCCTACTAATTTGGGTGAGCAAACACTTCTGAATCATCCTCATGAATGTCGCTCCGGCATTCTTGAGCCCAAATGGCATGGTAACATAACAGAAGCACCCGAATGGAGTGACGAAAGCTGTTTTGATCTCGTCAGGTCCATACAGACGGATCTGATGGTACCCGGAATAGGCGTCTAAAAAAGACAGTCGCTCACATCCCGCAGTTGAGTCGACTATCTGGTCGATGTGGGGGAGAGGAAAATGGTCTTTCAGGCAGGCCCGATTGATATGTTTAAAGTCAATGCACATGCGAAGTGACTTGTCCTTCTTGGGGACCATAACAACGTTGGCGAGCCACTCAGAGTAGTAAATTTCTCGGATGAACTCCGCTGCTAAGAGCCGAGCCACCTCCTCGCCAACGGCCTTTCTCTTCTGGACGGCGGACCGCCGGAGATGTTCCTTGATAGGTTTTACTTTTGAGTCGACTCTCAGGCGATGCTCAGCCAGCTCCCTGGGAACACCTGGCATGTCAGAAGGCTTCCATGCGAAAATGTCCCAGTTCTCACGGAGGAACTGGATGAGCGCTTCTTCCTATTTGGAGTCGAGTGTTGTCGAGATATGAGTCGGAGCAGCGCCGGGATCGGTCGGGTGGATGTGAGCTGTCTTCGTATCGCTAGTCGACTGAAAAGCTGATTCTGTGGCGGGCTTCTTGGCTCGCAACAAATCACTCGGGTCTACAGTCTTCTAGTATTACTGCAACTCCACCACTGCCATCTGAGCATCAGCGATCTTCGAACCTTTCTGAAAACATTCTTCCGCTTTTTTCCGATTGCCCGTAATAGTGATCACACCTTTGGGGCCAGGCATCTTCAATTTGAGATACACATAACATGGTCGGGCCATGAAGCGTGCATAAGCCGGCCTGCCCAAAATAGCGTGGTAGGCACTCTGGAAGTCTACAACTTCAAACATCAACTTTTCTTTGCGGTAATTCTTGGAATCACCGAAAACCACATCAAGAGCAATCTGGCCGAGTGATTCAGCCTTCTTCCCAGGAATGACTCCATGGAAACTCATGTTGCTGGCACTTAGTCTGGACATCGGAATGCCCATCCCTTTCAACGTCTCAGCATATAATATGTTCAAACCATTGCCACCATCCATCAAGACTTTGGTCAGTCGAGTGCCTTCAACCACTGGGTCGACCACCAGAGCTTGCCTTCCAGGGGTGGCAATATGCGTTGGGTGATTAGATTGGTCGAACATGATGGCAGTCTGAGACCATTTCAAATAACTTGGTGTCGCCGGAGCAACCATATTCACCTCTCGGTTTATGACTTTCAGTCGACTTTTGCTCTCAACATCAGCAAAAATCATCAAGGTGGAATTGACTTGAGGGTATCCGTCGTCACTGTCCTCTTTGTCCTCGACCTTGTCCGACTCCTTTTCCTTACCTTTGGGTTGTTTGCCCTGGAACTGCTGGGTCAAGAGTCGACACTGTCGAGTGGTATGTTTCGGGTAAATGAAATTACCCTCTTCATCTTTCTTTGTGTGGACGAGACATGGCAAGTCCAACACATCATTTCCGTCCTGGTCTTTAACCTTTTTAGGGTTCCAAGGCCCTTTAGGTTTCCCTTTAAACTTTCCTTGGGTTAAAGCCAAGGCTTCCCCAGGAGCTCCTGGCTCGGCTTTCCGCTTCTGTTTCTGATTGGAATTGCCCCCGGGTTCTTGGGCGACCGACTTGAGTTTGCCACTCCTGAGCCGATCTTCATCTTCGCCATTAGCGTACTTGGTGTCAATCTCCATCATCCAATTCAGGGACATATCCCCAGTTCGACCGAATTTCAAATTCAGTTCTCTGTACTTGACGCCTTCCTTGAAGGCACAAACTGCTTGGTGGTCAGGCACATTCTCCACCGAGTGATGTAACGTGATCCACCTCTGGATGTAATCCCTCAAAGTTTCATTTGGCTTCTGTACACAAGACTGCAGTTCCGTCAGTCCTGCCGGCCGCTTGCACGTACCTTCAAATGTGGTGACGAACACTCGGGAGAGATCCTACCAAGTGTAAATGCTGCTAGGTGCTAACTGGTTCAGCCACGCTCTGGCCGAGCCCTCCAACATGAGAGGGAGGTGCTTCATGGCCACTTCATCATTGCCGCCGCCGATCTGGGCGGCCACTCGGTAATCTTCAAGCCAAGTATCGGGCATGAACTCGCAAGTGAACTTACTGACTCCAGTCACCAACCTGAAGTTGGGAGGAATCACAGCGGCCCTGATGGCCCTACTAAAGCATTCTGGCCCCGAAACATGCACTCTGCTACTGGTAGGTGCATCTCTGTCATGACCTTCTCGGTCAGCCCTGTTCCTGTCGACCAAACCCTGGACGAGAATGGATCTCGCGTCAAAGCCTGGCCCTCTGGGGTCGACTGGAATCCTTCGCCCACCACTATGAGGGCGCCTATCATCCTGCTGGCGAGGCACATACGACCCGCTCCTCGGGGGAGGCGTGGGCACTCGACATCGACCGTCACGATCGACTTGGTGATCATACTGCTCATGGTTCCCATACTGGTCACACTGGTCTCCATGTCCCTCACGCCTTGGGGGCAATCTCGGGCTATGAGCCGACTGGACTGTGTCCACGGCAACGCATCTGCTGTGAATCCTGTTCCGCGACTGAGAGACAGCGGAGTTCTGATCTCCTGCTGCCCGGAGTAACGCTCTGATCTGCAACAAGCCTCTGCCAGCCTCCGACTGGGAAGGCTGAATCGACTCTGCTATGCGAGCTGCACCTGCTAAATTCTGAATCGGAGTTCGATATACCTGGGGGCGGGAAGAGCTGACGTCGACTGGATTCGGGAATCTGTTGTCGCGCACGCTCGTCGAGTGCTCGCTGGAGGTTCTCTAGTTGAGTGCACTCGGCTAAGTTTGCCAGGCGCGCATCCTCCAAGGCGCGAGCCTCGGGGGTCTCTCCAACGATAGGAGTGTGCAGTGCATCCATGTTCCGGCGGCGAAGTTCTTCTCTCTGCAGCGATGTGAGAGGCTCGGGAAGATACTCCTCATGGAGACGCGACGGGTCGCCTCCACCCGCGCCTCCGTCGGTACGGGGAAAACCGGGAGGACTAGGCGGTCAATCGACCATCAGAACCTCCGCCGCCGGATCGCTGCTGTCGCACTCGGATGCGGTCTTTGCGGAGCCAGTCGACAGGTCGAACAGGCCGTAGAGGGATTCGTTGGGCTCGATCACCGCGACCTGGGGGGTGGCCGATTGATGCGCCACCATGTGCCTCACCCACCGCTGAAGTCTCGACCGACCGGAATGCTTGCGCCGGCGGGAAACGGGGAGTGAGGACAACACAGGAGCCGCACGATAGGGGGTCGACGGTTGCCGCAGGAGAACACCGCGGACGCACGCGCTAAATTGCGTTGCCCCGCGAGCAGGGAGTTCATCCACGTCGAGCGGAGCCTCCTGGAGCCAAGCATAGTCGTCAACGATGAACGTGAGCGCACCGAGACGGATCTCGCGGCCCTCCACCGAAACTCCGCCGAAAACCATGATGATTCGGGTCGGAAAAAAGTCGCAACTTCTCCAACAAACGCTAAAACACCAACCCCACAGTGGGCGCCAACTATCATGGTTCTAAGTCTGACAGTAGTGTAGGGGGGTAAGTATGGAGAGGCAAGATCTTAGCTGTGGAGAAGTTGTAAGCACGCAAGGTTTACGAGTTCAGGCCCTTCTCGGAGGAAGTAATAGCCCTATGTCTCGGAGCCCGGAGGCGGTCGACTGGATTATATGAATATGGGTTACAGAGGTGCGAACCCCTGTCTCGGAGGAGGGGGTGGCTTATATAGAGTGCGCCAGGACCCCGGCCAGCCCACGTTACAAAGGGTTCAATGTACATTAAGGCAGGGCGTTACTGGTAACGCTAGTAATAAAGTGCTATGATGACCATAAAAGCTACTTAATGACCGACTGTTAGCGTGAGGAGTGACTTCAGGTCTCCTGGCCGTCGAGTGGTTGGATCTTGGTCGAGTGATTGCTTCTTGGTCGAGCGTCTTCGAGTCTGTCGAGTGGAACACCTCCAAGTCGATTGAAAGGTGGTTTCTTCTAGAGATGTCCTTGGGTAGGGCAGTTAGGACAGGTCCATGATCCTACCCTAGGTACATAGCTTCATCAATACCCGGCAAGAAGGCTGAATCACTCGGCCAGATCGCCCTTGATGTGGTTTTTGGTGATTCCAAGAATTACCACAAAGAAAAATTGACATTTGAAGTAGTGGATTTCAAGAGTGCTTATCATGCCATTCTGGGTAGGCCTACCTATGCATGTTTCATCGCTCGACCGTGTTATGTGTACCTCAAATTGAAAATGCCTGGTCCCAGAGGAGTGATCACTATCACTGGCAATCGGCAGAAAGCAGAAGAGTGCTTCCAGAAGGGCTCAAAAATTGTCGATGCACAAATGGCGGCAGTCGAAATGCAAGAATACCAGAAAAATGCATATCCGAGTGATTTGCTGCGCTCCAAGAAGCCTGCCACTGATTCTGCATTTCAGTCGTCCGGTCAAACCAAGCCGATTCATATTCACCCGACCGATCCAAATGCTGCTCCTACTCATATTTCAACTTCACTTGACAGCAAATAGGAAGAAGCGCTCATCCAGTTCCTCCGTGAGAGCTGGGACATCTTTGCATGGAAATCTTCTGACATGCCAGGTGTACCCAGGGGACTGGCTGAGCATCTTTTGCGAGTCGACCCGAAAGTAAAACCAGTCAAAGAACATCTTCGACGATCTGCCATACATATGAGAAAAGCAATTGGTGAGGAAGTGGCTCGGCTCCTGGCAGCTAAGTTCATCCGCGAGATTTACCACTCCGAGTGGCTCGCCAATGTTGTTATGGTCCCCAAGAAGGACGACTCACTTTGCATGTGCATTGACTTCAAGCATATCAATCGGGCCTGCCCGAAAGATCATTTTCCTCTCCCTCGCATCGACCAAATTGTCGATTGGACTACGGGGTGTGAGCGCTTGTCTTTCCTAGACGCCTATTCCAGGTACCATCAGATCCGACTGTATGGACCCGATGACATAAAAACAGCTTTCATCACTCCATTCGTGTGCTTTTGTTATGTCACCATGCCATTCGGTCTCAAGAACACTGGGGCCACATTCATGAGGATGATTCAGAAGTGTCTGCTCACTCATATCAGTCGGAATGTGGAAGCATACATGGATGACATTGTAGTCAAGTCGCGTAAAGGTTCCGACCTGCTGACTGACCTTGCTAAAACCTTTGGCAACCTGAGAAGATATGATATCAAGCTTAACCCATCAAAGTGTACTTTCGGAGTTCCTGGCGGAAAGTTACTCGGCTTCCTCATTTTCGAACAAGGGATCGACGCGAACCCAGAGAAAGTTGGTGCCATACTCCGGATGAAGCGCCCTATGCGCGTGCATGATGTCCAGAAGCTTACTGGTTGTTTGGTCGCCTTGAGTCGATTCATTTCTTGTCTCGATGAAAAGGTGTTGCCTCTTTACTGACTGATGAAGAAATCTGACAAGTTCGAGTGGACTCCTAAAGTTGATGCAGCGTTTACAGATCTCAAAGCCCTACTTTCCACCCAGCCGGTGCTCGCTGCCCCAATCAGCAAAGAGCCTTTACTGCTTTACATTGCAGCCACTGGACAAGTTGTCAGTACAGTACTCACGATCGATAGGGAAGAAGAAAGAAAAGCCTATATTCAGCGCCTAGTATACTATGGTTCTGAAGTTTTAACTCCATCCAAGCAAATATATCCACATTATCATAAGCTTGTTTATGGGGTTTACATGACCACGAAGAAGGTTGCACATTACTTCTCTGATCACTCAGTTACAGTTGTCAGCGATGCACCATTGTCAGAAATTCTGAACAACAGAGATGCAACTGGTCGAGTGGCAAAATGGGTGATTGAACTCCTTCCCTTGGTATCAAGTTTGAAGCAAAGAAAGCTATGAAGTCCCATGCAATAGCGGATTTCCTCGCCGAGTGGATCGATGGCAACTGCCGACTCAGATTCACTCGGACCACTGGACCATGTTCTTTGATGGATCCAAGATGCTGAATGGTTCTGGTGCTGGGGTGGTATTGGTATCCCCCCGAGGAGACAAGCTCCGCTATGTTCTCCAAATTCATTTTTATTCCTCCAACAACGAAGCTGAATATGAGGCACTTTTGTACGGGTTGTGTATGGTCATTTCACTCGGCGTCCGTCGCCTCATGGTCTACGGTGACTCAGATTTGGTGGTGAATCAAGTAATGAAGGAGTGGGACATGAGAAGCCCAACTATGACAGGCTACTGCAATGCGGTGAGAAAGTTAGAAAAGAAGTTTGAGGGTTTAGAACTCCACCATATACCCCAACTGAAAAATCAAGCAGCGGATGATTTGGCGAAGATAGGTTCCAAGAGAGAAGCTGTCGGTGGGAACGACACCTATGGGATCACAAGAATCCCTACTACGTGTCACAGCCCCAGTTCAGCCCTTGCTTGACTTTGCTTGTTCATCATGCCATCATGTTTAAATTCCAAAGAAATTTGAAATGGGGATTGTTGAAACCCTAGCACCAAATGAAATTTAACTAGGTTCAATAAAAATATTTTCAATAACCCAGAATGCCCTTTGGAAATGTTCATAATTTCTGTTAAAGGTGAAAACCTCTTCCAAAAATGATGAACATATTTATAGGCTATTCCTGGATTTTTGAATTAAATTATATAGTATTTGCATTTGGGCATTTAATTGCTAATAATATTTTAAATGCTCAAATAATCACAAACTGAAATGTTTACTGTTGGAAATATTCCAAACAGTGGCCACAGTCAGTTGCATGATTTTTGGAAATGCTCTGTCATTTTTAATAAATCCAAACACAATTACAGAAAATAGGAAATAGTAATAAAAAAGGGAGAGAGAAAGGTTTACCTGACCTTACCTGGCAGCCCGCTGGCCGGCCCAGCACTGTGCTGGCCCGTGCCAGCCACCTGCTTCCTCCCGCCAGAGCAGGCAGGCAGCTGCCTGTCGGCCGCGCGCGCCGCCGTGCGCCACCTCCTGCCTGGTTGCCTCCCTCCTCGATGCGCCTAGAGACGCCACGACACCCCTGGCCTCTCTCTCACTCTCCCTGGAACCCCTCGCGCTCTCCCTCGCTCCTCCCCCTCCTCTGCTCTCTCTCCCTCACGCGCCCGAGTGGAGCCCATCGCCGCCGACGCCGTTTACCGGGGCCACAGCCACCCCCTCGCTCCCACTATGCATCCCTGAGCTACGCCCTGACCCCGTGGAGCTACACACGCGACGCACGCGACCAGAGGAGGCCGCAGTCGACCGGAGCATCGTCGTCGTCATCTCCGGTGCCCGGAGATCGCCGTCGTCAATTCGCTGTTGCAGAGGCCTCCCCGAGCCCACCGAGCTTCTCTCCCGACCCCTCGTGAGCCCCTGTCCATTTCCCCTCTCTCCCCGTGCCCGTCCGTGCCTTCTAACCACCCCGACTGTCGGAGCCGACAGTTCCTCGCCGCCGGCGATGACGCAGACGGTGCTAGAGCCACCGTAGCTAACTCCCGAGCACGACAACGTGCTCAGCACCCTTCCAGGAGCCGAGCGCGCCCACCCGTGCGACCTGCCGTGCCCCCTAACGCCAACCCCGACCTCGCCGAACTCCGGCCGCCGCCTTGGAGCTCGCCGCCGTCGACTCAGGCCACCCCAGCTCCTCTGGCTTGCTCCATTGGATGCGCACGAGCTCGAGCTCCCTGTAGAACCCCTCCGCGCGTCGAATGGGCGCCGGAGCAGCCATTCCGGCGAGTCACCGCCGCGTCTGGTCGTTGCCGGAGGTTAGACGCCGGTGGATTAGCCCGGTTGACCAGGGATTTGACCCCCCTGGGTCACCGACGTGTGGGCCCGTCCCCTGCTAACTTTTGGTTAATTTAATAACTAATTTAGTTAAGCCACTGACTCACTGACATGCGGGCCCCGCCCGGCTAACTAAGTTAGTTAGGGTTAATTTTAATTGGGTTAATTAGTCCAGACACTGACACGTAGGGCCCACAGGTCAGTTTGACCTGGACGGCGCCCGTTGACCTGCTGACGTCACTATGAGGTCATGATGACGCAATAATTCCTTTCTGGAATTTAAATAATTCTTAAATGATTTATTAATTCCAGAAAATTGTATAAACTTCTAAAATTCATAGAAATTCAACCGTAACTCCAAATTAAATAATTTATATATGAAAAATTATCAGAAAAATTCAAGGAATCCATCTGTACCATGTTCATGCATGTTAGAACAACTTATAGCTGCTGTATAGCACAAATCAATTAAATGGCATTTGAATAATCACATATGGGGTTTAAATTTGAATATTATATTCAAACCAACTTCATTTAATCTGTTGCTAGTTGCATTAGCTCAAAACACATTCATATTGCCATGTCATGAGCATGCATCATATTGTGCATTGCATTGATTGTGTTCCCTTCTGTGTTGCCGGTATTTGTCCCCTCTCGATAGACGTGATACCGATGATGTGATCGTTGACACTGATGAAGACTCAATGTTATCTTCAGAAGTGCCAGGCAAGCAAAACCCCCTTGTTCATTCCGATAAAATCCCACTCTCTCGCTCCTGCTCTCTTTTACTGCATTAGGACAACAACGACATATTTGTTACTTGCTGCGGTAGCTGAACCCCTTTATCCTTTGCATGACCTGTCATTGCCACAGTAAATAGATGAAACCCACTAGCATGAGTAGGAGTTGTTTGAGCCCTGATGTGCCTACTCATTCATGCTTGTTTGTCATGCCTGCTACTGCTTAGAGTTGAGTCAGGTCTGATTCATCGGGGATGAATCAGAGGCGGGTGAACATGTCCTATTGTGTGTGAGCTAAGTGTGTGAACACGATTTGGTAAAAGGTGTCGGTGAGAGGCCATGTAGGAGTACATGGTGGGTTGTCTCATTGAAGCCATCCTCAGGAACTGAGTTCTGTGTTTGTGATCCATGATTCAGCTACTACCATACATTGGGCCCTGAAATATGACCCCGCTCGACTTCTTATTCACCCTTGTCCTCTGTCCAGGAGTTGCAAGTAGTTTCTGGTGTTTGTAGTATGCTGGAGGCCGTGGACAGCGCTGACCGTAGGGGTGGGCTGTGATGCGGTAGGCACGTGGCCGGGTAAACCGGGCGCCCGTTTGGTGTCACGGAACCCTGTTCACATCGTTTGGGGCTGTGAGCGAAACTCCGGCCGGATCTCCTCATGGATGGAACCCGAATAGGCGATAAACCTGGACTAGAGACTTGAGTGTTTAGGCAGGCCGTGGCCGACAACCACGTTGGGCTTCCGCTTGAAGGTTGCCGAGTACATGTCGTGTAAACGGCGGTAAGTGGTGAGAGCGTGTGTGAAGAAGTACACCCCTGCAGGGTTAATATGATCTATTCGAATAGCCGTGTCCGCGGAAAAGGACTTCTGGGTTGCTTATATCAGTTCATAGACAAGTGAAAGTGGATACTCTAAAATACGCAAGATAAGCGTGAGTGCTATGGATGGCGTTCTCGTAGGGAGACGGGAGCGGATCCATAGTGGTGTATTGATATGGTGAATATGTGGACTCGTGTGCGCCACCTCAAAAGAGTTACTTGCAGTCGTAGTTTAGGATAGCCACCGAGTCAAAGCTGGCTTGCTGCAGTTAAACCCCACCATCCCTTTGTTGATAATGATGCATATGTAGTTAGTTCTGATGTAAGTCTTGCTGGGTACATTTGTACTCACGTTTGCCTATTTTATGTTTTTGCAGAGAGACTTCGGTCTCACTAGTAGTTCCACGTGGACTTCGACGTTTAGCTTGTTACCTCAGCTACGATCTTGTGCCCTCGGCAGGATCTGGTAGATAGTCAGGCTTCTCAGCCTTTTTCATTTATAGATGTCTGTACTCAGACATGATAGCTTCCGCTTGTGCTTTGATTTGTATGCTCTGATTGTTGGGTCATGAGACCCCTGTTTGTAATATCTCGCTCCTCGGAGCCTAATGAATAAATACTTGAGTCGTAGAGTCATGTTGTGATGCCATGTTGTATCTGCACATATCGAGCATATTGTGTGTATGTTATTGAAATGCTTGATATGTGTGGGATCTGGCTATCTAGTTGTTTATCCTTAGTAGCCTCTCTTACCGGGAAATGTCTCCTAGTGTTTCCACTGAGCCATGGTAGCTTGCTACTGCTCCGGAACACTTAGGCTGGCCGGCATGTGTCCTTCTTCGTTCCTGTGTCTGTCCCTTCGGGGAAATGTCACGCGATGAATACCGGAGTCCTGTTAGCCCACTACAGCCCGGTTCACCGGAGTCCTGCTAGCCCAGTGCTACAGCCTAGATTCACTCGCTGATGACCGACACGTTCGATGCTGGGTCATGGATGCCTGTCCCTGTAAGTCTGTGTCACTTTGGGTTTACGACTAGCCATGTCAGCCCGGGCTCCTTATCATATGGATGCTAGTGACACTGTCATATACGTGTGCCAAAAGGCGCAAACGGTCCCAGGCAAAGGTAAGGCGACACCCGTGGGAATACCGTGCGTGAGGCCGCAAAGTGATATGAGGTGTTACCGGCTAGATCAATGTGACATCGAGTCGGGGTCCTGACAGCGTTGGTATCAGAGCTTGACTGCCTGTAGGATTACCAAGCCAAACTGGTCGAAGTTGAGTCTAGAAATTCTTAGTTATATAAGGGAATTGATTGTGGGATGGAACGTAAGGCTCTTTTTACTCCTTATACCTTATGCCCTCTGATCTGAGTCATCTTATCTTCCTGCGGGGATTAAGAACTAGGCTATCTTTTCTTTCTATCAGGATCACGTGTTACTAATCCGTAGACTTATAGATTGTTGGATTTAAGTCTCAGTTCAGTTCTTACTACTTCTGTATGTTAATTGTTGATCTCGAAACCTTGATATTGTGCTTCTGAGTGGTTATGCCACCATCTTTGTGAATGTCTCAAATCTTTTCTGAGCATTTACAGCCGTTATGCTGTCCGAGTCATCCCAGGTTTCTAAAGAGTCTGATGCATTTGCAAAATCCTTTCCCTCTGGTTTCGATGTTCCTTTATGCCAGCTCAATCACACTAATTGTTGAGTTGAGGTATTCTATTGCCTCGACATATATGTTGGAGATATTATTATGACCCTAGGTGTCTTAGGGGATCATCTAGTAGTCTAGCCATGATTTATGTTCCAGTGTGATGACTCTGGCCATCATTCTCGAAAGCATCCCGTGATGCTACTTAGTAATAGGTATTCTATCCCTGGGTTTTGAACCCGAGATTCACCCTACTTGCTTCATGTTGATAGTTTTGCCCGTTCCTTTAGGTTATTAGTAACCTTTGCATTAGTCCTCGATGTTCGTGGTATTCCTTTCTTCCAAATACTATGAACCGCTTATGGCAGATGTTCCTCGCTGATCGAAAGATCACAATCAGAGTGCTCTCGATGGGTTCTCGATTCTACATTGTGACTCTGCCAGTTCTACCTTTCTGCATGGGTTATCCGGAAGAAATATGTGGAATTCGTTCGACATGCTAAACCATGCATCCACAACTCAGAAAATCATATGTTCCTTTGAGTTGTCCCTCTTTAGTTGTCTTCTGACCTTCGTCTATCAATTGATAGTCAAGAGTATGCGTGCGTTCGTTTATCGATGCATATTACTCTTGTGGTCCGTCAAGCCATCCCATCGCGGAATGACTAGGAGAAACAAACTCCAATACCTCATCCATATCTAGGATTAGGTCAAAACCATCGTACTCCGCAGATAAAAATGCCAATCCAACTTTTACTCTGTTCCACCTTGGAGTATTACCATCTTTATATCAAGAATGTCATGGGAATTGCACACCATCCTATGAACTCTTGACACAGTGATACTTCTCGCCATCATTGTTCATTCCTCGGTTCCTGTGTTATCGTAACCGGAATGTCAACAAGTGAATCGTGGTGTGTGAAATCAATACTGCTAGCAACTCCGTTGTTTGGTAGTTAAAGGACAATAATTTCATTCTTAGCATGTTGGTTAGTGAATCATCATTCTAAGATTGATCGTGCTACCTAGTCCTTGTTCTCGGTGCACTCCTCGATCGATGAGTTAGGGTTATTTCAAATCCCTGCTCTATTGATCATATCGCCTTGCCCTGAAAAGCAAGATTGTTCTCGAGCTTCATAACATACCGGTGGTTCGTGATTTTCTGAATATCTTCTCAGAAGTATTACCAGGTTGTCACCTGACCGCTATGTTGAGTTCGTGATCAAGTTGGTTTATTCCTGTAAACCACCCCTTCTCCAAGAATCCGTGTTGGATACCCTGAGCTAGTTGGATAAGCTAAACAACAACTTGGAGAGCTGGAAGATAAAAGCTTGTCCGACTTAGTTCATGTTAAGGGATATCTTTTTGTGTGTGTGTGTGTGTGTGAAGAAAGATGATATCTTCATCAATTGGTCCTTGTGAACAATTGTTGGATCTATTGTCTTACCCAAACCTTTGATTGAGTATGGGCTATCATCCAATCAGACCAGAACCAATGATATTCGTAATGTTGTCTTACTCGTGGTTGATCCCTCGAGCATACACCATTATATCTTTTGGGTCTGACCAATGCTATCACTTGTTCACTTAACTATGGAATTCCTTTTAAAAGGAAACCCAGATGAATTGTTGTTGTGCCCAATGACAACATCCTTGTCTTCTCCATAATTTTGCTGAACATTAAGCTAGTGTTGGAAACTTTGAAAGCATTTTCTTCATGCTAGCTCATGAAGTATTTGTTTGATGAAAGAAGTGACTTCCTCTAGTTCATGTGCATCTGATGCAAGTTGCCGCCGTGGACTCGAGAAAGTCAATGTTGCTCTCTTTGGAATCATTCCAAATCAGTCATGCACACGTGCGAAGAATGCTGTGGTTTGAAGACTTGCAACCTTCAATCTATATGTATCCCTAGCACACCAAGCCACTGATTGATTTGTTCAAGGAGAAGGAGTTTCTTCATAAGAGCTAATCCGGACTTATGTAAGGACTTCGATACCCTCGTTGATGGTTCCCCCTCCTGAACTCGGTAGTGTTTTATTATAAGACTACTATGTGGTCATGCTTGTCTGGGACAACGTGTTCACATGTTAGTAGCAGAACCAGCTCATGTTTTGGAGCTTGCTATCGTAGTTCATCTCCCGAGAATCCCGCAACGTCATCTCGTCGATTTGTGTTGCAAACTTTCATTTTTCTTCCTAAGACTCGATGAGCCTGGAATATCCTAACACCAACCAGAGCTGAATCTCAGGCAGATATGATGGTTGGAACATTTCCCTAAGAACTATAATATTGGTCTCTCGATAACCGGTAAGGTGGATGTCGTGGCCAACACACCCATCCGGTAGACCTATTATTATAGTATCTTGTTTGAGGAAGTTGGCCACCCCCCCCATAGGGATTTCGTAGGATTTACTCCCTAGTTGCCCCTATGGATTTTTGTGTTCCCGAAGTCCGACCTTTTACTTGATGTTTTAGATATCAAACCATATCTATGAATAGGTTATACTAGCACATCAAGGAGAACATTAGAAGCGGAGTGCTAAATGTCTCTCGGTCGATCATCCAGATTTTATTTGCCTGGCCTCGCTAAGGTGAAATCTGAGAAAGTGTTATCCTCCTTCGCATCTGCATCGTCCATCGCTATTTATCATGGTAGTATGTTGTGTTGTCAGCACCCTTGACGCGGTTGTTGATAAAACCTTGATGATTATGGAAATGCTCAAGTTCTTGAGAGCACGCACAAGCACTACGTGTTATCATCATCTCTAACTGGGATTCCTCTCAGTTTCCTCGGCAAATGCTATGACCTTTTCAAACAGTGAATTCACTCTCTTTTGTTGGGTTCTTCCCCAGTTACCAGAATCATTCCCAGCATTTGCATTTTGTTCCTAGCTTGCACCGCCAATGTGCCATTCTACCATGGGTCTCTTCCATTTCCGGTGATAAGCAAATTCATCTATTACGTTGTCTCCAACAAGGTAATCCACATCATCCAAGTCCGAGTATGCCATTCTACCGACCCCCTCCAAACGATCGCTCGAGAATTGCCTTAGGCTGGTTTAAAGAGTTTCAATGATCTCTGAATCAAAAGTAATTCTTTTTGCCACTTAAGGGGATATCTCTACGAGTCACCTTCCCTAAGGTGTATCGTTATGGTATCATGGCAACTCAACTCCTCGCTACGTTGACAATCGTTTACCACCTTCTTAGGTATGAAATTGTTGTCTACCTAGTGAACCTTCGTCATCCGTTTCTTCCACCCCTATTGATGTGTATCTCGTGTCTCAACCCGAAAGATGGTTCTATGTCTCATTCCGTAAGTTAATCTTGAGTTGTTCGATCTTCGAGGAGATCGACCCTTCTAGAGTCTCCTTCTTCCCTCCATGTCATGTTGACAGGATTTCTCAGAGCAAGACTTCAAGACAATAATGATGAATGAATCAACGTTCAACTGAAGTGCACCCTGGATCGTGAAGATTATACTAGTTTGCGTTTCCCCTTCACCTTACCCTACGCTTGAATCTCGAGACGAGATTCTTGTTTAGTGGGGGTGAGTTGTCACATCCCTAGCTTCTGGTGCTGTCTGGTGTGTGCATCATGTTTAAATTCAAATGAAATTTGAATTGAGGAATTTTCAAAAAGCCTCAGGAAACCTCTAAAAATAACCAACAATTAAATCTTCTCAAATGTGTCCAAGAAAATGTTCCTGTTATTCCATGGAAATATTGGTAAGAGGTAAAAATTAAACCAATATTTTTGGAGTCACAGAGATAATTATTTTGGCCATTTGAATTAATCCAATAACTATTTGCTTTGGATTTATATTTAAATATATATTAAATATGACTCCAATAATTCTGGAAGTTTGTGAGTGGCTTTGTATATATTTTAGCAAGCCACCTAAAAATCTACAGAATTTATTTAAATGATTTAGTTGCTTGGTAGCTAAAGGATAATAATTTCATTCTTAGCGTGTTGGTTTTTGAATCATCCTTCTAAGACTGATCGTGCTACCTAGTCCTTATTTCGGTGCACCCTTCGATTGATGAGTTAGGATCTTGTCAAGTCCTCACTCATTTGATCATATCGTCTTGCCCTCAAAAGCGAGATTGTTCTCGAGCTTAGTAACATACCGGTGGTTCATGATTTTCTGAATATCTTCTCGGAAGTATCACCAGGTCGTCACCTGACCGTTATGTTGAGCTCGAGATCAAGTTGGTTTCTTGTGAACCACCTTCTCTCCAAGAATCGGTGTTAGATATCCCTGAGCTAGTTGGTTAAGCTAGACAACAACTTGGAGAGTTGGAGGATAAAAGCTTGCCTGACTTAGTTCGTTCCAAAGGGATAATCTTGTGTAGTGTGTGTTGAAGAAAGATGACATCTTCATCGATTGGTCCCTGTGATCAGTTGCTGGACCTATTGTCTTATCAATCCCTTGATTTGAGTGTGGGCTATCGTCAAATCAAATCAGTACCAACGATGCTCGTAATGTTGTCCTACTCGTGGTTGACCCCTCGAGCATACACCATTACATCTTTGGTCTGACCAATGCTATCACCGTGTTCACATGATGGTGGAAGTCCAGTGATATGGAAATTCCGATGAGTTGCTGTTGAGCCCATCAGTAGCATTTTGTCTCCCCCCATGAATCATGTTGAACATCAACCTAGTGTTGGAAACTTGTGTAAGCATTTCTTCGTGTTTCGTTCATGAAGCATATGTTTGAATGAAAGTAGTGATTTTCCCTAATTCATGTGCATCTGATGCAAGTTGCCGCCGTGGATTCGAGAAAGTCAATGTTGCTTTCTTTGGAATCATTCCAAATCAGTCATGCACACGTGCGAAGAATGCTGTGGTTTGAAGACTTGCAACCTTCAATCTATATGTATCCCTAGCACACCAAGCCACTGATTGATTTGTTCAAGGAGAAGGAGTTCCTTCATAAGAGCTAATCCGGACTTATGAAAGAACTTCGATACCCTCGTTGATGGTTCCCCCTCCTGAACTCGGTAGTGTTTTATTATAAGACTACCACGTGGTCATGCTTGTCTGGGACAACGTGTTCACATGTTTG
Organism: Triticum dicoccoides; assembly: GCF_002162155.2. Classification (NCBI taxonomy): domain Eukaryota; kingdom Viridiplantae; phylum Streptophyta; class Magnoliopsida; order Poales; family Poaceae; genus Triticum; species Triticum dicoccoides. Next base: position 429,481,537 of record NC_041380.1, read on the forward strand.
TAGCAGAACCAGCTCATGTTTTGGAGATTGCTATCGTAGTTCATCTCCCGAGAATCCCGCAACGTCATCTCGTCGATTTGTGTTGCAAACTTTCATTTTTCTTCCTAAGACTCGATGAGCCTGGAATATCCTAACACCAACCAGAGCTGAATCTCAGGCAGATATGATGGTTGGAACATTTCCCTAAGAACTATAATATTGGTCTCTCGATAACCGGTAAGGTGGATGTCGTGGCCAACACACCCATCCGGTAGACCTATTATTATAGTATCTTGTTTGAGGAAGTTGGCCACCCCCCCCCATAGGGATTTCGTAGGATTTACTCCCTAGTTGCCCTATGGATTTTTGTGTTCCCGAAGTCCGACCTTTTTACTTGATGTTTTAGATATCAAACCATATCTATGAATGGGTTACACTAGCACATCAAGGAGAACATTAGAAGCGGAGTGCTAAATGTCTCTCGGTCGATCATCCAGATTTTATTTCCTTGGCCCCGCCAAGGGTGAAATCTGAGAAGGTGTTATCTTTCTCTGCATCTGCATCCTCCATCACCATTCATCATGGTAGTATGTTGTGTTGCCAGGATCCTTGACGCGGTTGTTGATAAAATATTGATGATTGTGGAAATGCTCAAGTTCTTGAGAGCACGCACAAGCGCTACGTGTTATCATCGGCACTAGCTGGGTTTGCTCTCAGTTCCCTCGGCGATGCTATGACCTCTTCAAACAGTGAATCCACTCTCTATTGTTGGGTTCTTCCCCAGTTACCAGAATCATTCCCAGCATTTGCATTTTGTTCCCAGCTTGCACCGCCAATGTGCCATTCTACCATGGGTCTCTTCCATTTCCGGTGATAAGCAAATTCATCCATTACGTTGTCTTCAACAAGGTAATCCACATCATCCAAGTCTGAATATGCCATTCTACTGACCCCCTCCACACGATCGCTTGAGAATTGCCTTAGGCTGGTATAAAGGTTTTCAATGATCTCTGAATCAAAGGTAATTCTTTTTGCCACTTAAGGAAATAATCTACGAATCACCCTCCTCCAGGATGTTTCGTCGTGGTATCATGGCAACTCAACTCCTCGCTACGTTGACAACCGTTTACCACCTTCTTAGGTGTGGAATTATTGTCTACCTAGTGAACCTTGTCACCTGCTCCACTCCATCCCTCTAGAGGTGTGCTTCGTCTCTCAGCTCGAGAGATGTTACTATGTCTCATTCCGTGAGTTGCTCGATCTTCGAGAAGATCGATTCCTGTAGAGTTTCTTTCTGTTGTCATCGTGTTGGAGGAAGATCTCGAAAGCGAAGACATCGAGATCAATTTGAAGCAATGAATCAACATCTTTGAGGAGGACAATGGATCATGAAGACTGTGTCAGTTCCGTGTCCCCTCTGTCTTCTTACCTCACGTCTTGAATCTCGGGACGAGATTTTTGTTTAGTGGGGGTGAGTTGTCACAGCCCCAGTTCAGCCCTTGCTTGACTTTGCTTGTTCATCATGCCATCATGTTTAAATTCCAAAGAAATTTGAAATGGGGATTGTTGAAACCCTAGCACCAAATGAAATTTAACTACGTTCAATAAAAATATTTTCAATAACCCAGAATGCCCTTTGGAAATGTTCATAATTTCTGTTAAAGGTGAAAACCTCTTCCAAAAATGATGAACATATTTATAGGCTATTCCTGGATTTTTGAATTAAATTATATAGTATTTGCATTTGGGCATTTAATTGCTAATAATATTTTAAATGCTCAAATAATCACAAACTGGAATGTTTACTGTTGGAAATATTCCAAACAGTGGCCACAGTCAGTTGCATGATTTTTGGAAATGCTCTGGCATTTTTAATAAATCCAAACACAATTACAGAAAATAGGAAATAGTAATAAAAAAGGGAGAGAGAAAGGTTTACCTGACCTTACCTGGCAGCCCGCTGGCCGGCCCAGCACTGTGCTGGCCCGTGCCAGCCACCTGCTTCCTCCCGCCAGAGCAGGCAGGCAGCTGCCTGTCGGCCGCGCGCGCCGCCGTGCGCCACCTCCTGCCTGGTTGCCTCCCTCCTCGATGCGCCTGGAGACGCCACGACACCCCTGGCCTCTCTCTCACTCTCCCTGGAACCCCTCGCGCTCTCCCTCGCTCCTCCCCCTCCTCTGCTCTCTCTCCCTCACGCGCCCGAGCGGAGCCCATCGCCGCCGACGCCGTTTACCGGGGCCACAGCCACCCCCTCGCTCCCACTATGCATCCCTGAGCTCCGCCCTGACCCCGTGGAGCTACACACGCGACGCACGCGACCAGAGGAGGCCGCAGTCGACCGGAGCATCGTCGTCCTCATCTCCGGTGCCCGGAGATCGCCGTCGTCAATTCGCCGTTGCAGAGGCCTCCCCGAGCCCACCGAGCTTCTCTCCCGACCCCTCGTGAGCCCCTGTCCATTTCCCCTCTCTCCCCGTGCCCGTCCGTGCCTTCTAACCACCCCGACTGTCGGAGCCGATAGTTCCTCGCCGCCGGCGATGACGCAGACGGTGCTAGAGCCACCGTAGCTAACTCCCGAGCACGACAACGTGCTCAGCACCCTTCCAGGAGCCGAGCGCGCCCACCCATGCGACCTGCCGTGCCCCCTAACGCCAACCCCGACCTCGCCGAACTCCGGCCGCCGCCTTGGAGCTCGCCGCCGTCGACTCAGGCCACCCCAGCTCCTCTGGCTTGCTCCATTGGATGCGCACGAGCTCGAGCTCCCTGTAGAACCCCTCCGCGCGTCGAATGGGCGCCGGAGCAGCCATTCCGGCGAGTCACCGCCGCGTCTGGTCGTTGCCGGAGGTTAGACGCCGGTGGATTAGCCCGGTTGACCAGGGATTTGACCCCCCTGGGTCACCGACGTGTGGGCCCGTCCCCTGCTAACTTTTGGTTAATTTAATAACTAATTTAGTTAAGCCACTGACTCACTGACATGCGGGCCCCGCCCGGCTAACTAAGTTAGTTAGGGTTAATTTTAATTGGGTTAATTAGTCCAGACACTGACACGTAGGGCCCACAGGTCAGTTTGACCTGGACGGCGCCCGTTGACCTGCTGACGTCACTATGAGGTCATGATGACGCAATAATTCCTTTCTGGAATTTAAATAATTCTTAAATGATTTATTAATTCCAGAAAATTGTATAAACTTCTAAAATTCATAGAAATTCAACCGTAACTCCAAATTAAATAATTTATATATGAAAAATTATCAGAAAAATTCAAGGAATCCATCTGTACCATGTTCATGCATGTTAGAACAACTTATAGCTGCTGTATAGCACAAATCAATTAAATGGCATTTGAATAATCACATATGGGGTTTAAATTTGAATATTATATTCAAACCAACTTCATTTAATCTGTTGCTAGTTGCATTAGCTCAAAACACATTCATATTGCCATGTCATGAGCATGCATCATATTGTGCATTGCATTGATTGTGTTCCCTTCTGTGTTGCCGGTATTTGTCCCCTCTCGATAGACGTGATACCGATGATGTGATCGTTGACACTGATGAAGACTCAATGTTATCTTCAGAAGTGCCAGGCAAGCAAAACCCCCTTGTTCATTCCGATAAAATCCCACTCTCTCGCTCCTGCTCTCTTTTACTGCATTAGGACAACAACGACATATTTGTTACTTGCTGCGGTAGCTGAACCCCTTTATCCTTTGCATGACCTGTCATTGCCACAGTAAATAGATGAAACCCACTAGCATGAGTAGGAGTTGTTTGAGCCCTGTTTTGCCTACTCATTCATGTTTGTTTGTCATGCCTGCTACTGCTTAGAGTTGAGTCAGGTCTGATTCATCGGGGATGAATCAGAGGCGTGTGAACATGTCCTACCGTGTGTGAGCTAAGTGTGTGAACACGATTTGGTAAAGGTAGCGGTGAGAGGCCATGTAGGAGTACATGGTGGGTTGTCTCATTGCAGCCGTCCTCAGGAACTAAGTTCTGTGTTTGTGATCCATGATTCAGCTACTACCATACAGTGGGCCCTGAAATATGACCCCGCTCGACTTCTTATTCACCCTAGTCCTCTGTCCAGGAGTTGCAAGTAGTTTCTGGTGTTTGTAGCTTACTGGAGGCCGTGGACAGCGCTGACTGTAGGGGTGGGCTGTGATGCGGTAGGTACGTGGCACGGTGTACCGGATGCCCGTTTGGTATCTCGGGAACCCTGTTCACATCGTTTGGGGCTGTGAGCGAAACTCCGGCCGGATCTCCTCATGGATGGAACCCGAATAGGCGATAAACCTGGACTAGAGACTTAGGTGTTTAGGTAGGTCATGGTCTACACCCACGTCGGCTTTCGCTTGAAGTCTGCCGAGCACATGTCGTGTGCAGACGCTAAGTGGTGGAAACATGTATGAAGAAGTACACCCCTGCAGGGTTAACATCATCTATTCGAATAGCCGTGTCCGCGGAAAAGGACTTCTGGGTTGCTTATATCAGTTCATAGACAAGTGAAAGTGGATACTCTAAAAATACGCAAGATAAGCGTGAGTGCTATGGATGGCGTTCTCGTAGGGAGACGAGAGCGGTTCCATAGTGGTGTATTGATATGGTGAATATGTGGACTCGTGTGCGCCACCTCAAAAGAGTTACATTGCAGTCGTAGTTTAGGATAGCCACCGAGTCAAAGCTGGCTTGCTGCAGTTAAACCCCACCATCCCCTTTGTTGATAATGATGCATATGTAGATAGTTCTGATGTAAGTCTTGCTGGGTACATTTGTACTCACGTTTGCCTATTTTATGTTTTGCAGAGAGACTTCGGTCTCACTAGTAGTTTCGCGTGGACTTCGACGTTTAGCTTGTTACCTCAGCTACGATCTTGTGCCCTCGGCAGGATCTGGTAGATAGTCAGGCTTCTCAGCCTTTTTCATTTATAGATGTCTGTACTCAGACATGATAGCTTCCGCTTGTGCTTTGATTTGTATGCTTTGATTGTTGGGTCATGAGACCCCTGTTTGTAATATCTCGCTCCTCGGAGCGTAATGAATAAATACTTGAGTCGTAGAGTCATGTTGTGATGCCATGTTGTATCTGCACATATCGAGCATATTGTGTGTATGTTATTGAAATGCTTGATATGTGTGGGATCTGGCTATCTAGTTGTTTATCCTTAGTAGCCTCTCTTACCGGGAAATGTCTCCTAGTGTTTCCACTGAGCCATGGTAGCTTGCTACTGCTCCGGAACACTTAGGCTGGCCGGCATGTGTCCTTCTTCGTTCCTGTGTCTGTCCCTTCGGGGAAATGTCATGCGATGAATACCGGAGTCCTGTTAGCCCGCTACAGCCCGGTTCACCGGAGTCCTGCTAGCCCAGTGCTACAGCCTGGATTCACTCGCTGATGACCGACACGTTCGATGCTGGGTCATGGATGCCTGTCCCTGTAAGTCTGTGTCACTTTGGGTTTACGACTAGCCATGTCAGCCCGGGCTCCTTATCATATGGATGCTAGCGACACTGTCATATACGTGTGCCAAAAGGCGCAAACGGTCCCGGGCAAAGGTAAGGCGACACCCGTGGGAATACCGTGCGTGAGGCCGCAAAGTGATATGAGGTGTTACCGGCTAGATCAATGTGACATCGAGTCGGGGTCCTGACACTACGGTTGCGGGGCGCGGGGTCGTGAGAAGAGCGGATCAAACAGATAGCACACGGTTCGTTTATCCAGGTTCAGGCCGCGGGGATGCGTAAAACCCTACTCCTACTTTGGTGGATTGTATATCTGTGTTCTTGAGATAGCTATGGGGTGTGAGGAGCTCCAAAAGGCCGAATCCTCCTCCTGGTCGCCTCGGGCCTCCTTTTATAGGAAAAGGGGTTGCCACACTAGCACCAGGAGGTGGAAAGGGAGCAGTAATGCGAGGTTATCCCTCGCATTACATGACAAGGCGCATTTAATGCGTCTTGCCCAGGTGTCTTTGCTTTATCGAGGACGGGGGAGAGCCCTGTCTTGTCCGTCGCCGCTCCCTCTCGCGTCGACATGCGCCCTGGCCAGCGGCGCCCGCGGTGCCATGTAGGCAGGCAGGCAGCTTAGGTGGCATAGTGGTGGGTCTCCACAAAGATCTGCATGCCGCCACGCAGGTGCCTGCCCAGCTGGTTGGGTCGGCAGCTGCATGCAAACGGCGGTGGAGGTTTGACTGGTGTGGAACTGATGGTGGCCATGCAGGTGTTCTTGGCAAGGGCCTTGCCGGGGCCCCGGCAAGGGTCTTGCCGTGGCGCCTGCTGTCATCCCCGGCAAGGCTCTTGCCGGGGGCCTTGTGGTCCTCCTTGGCTGGGATCCCGCCAAGGATCATCATCTTCTAAAGGGTGTATCTGATATTGAATGTCTTCACAAAGATCTGCATGCCACCACGGGGATGTCTCCCAAATCCTTGCCCCATGGGGGTAGTGGACTCAAGGGTGACTCACTCCATAGGTGTGGGGCGAGCTACCATGGCAAGGGTCTTGCCGGGTTTGCTAAAACCGCCTCCCGGCAAGGATCTTGCTGGGGGGGAGTCCGCTTCGTCCCCTTTGCTCTTTGTGGTCTTGGTCTTGGCGTCGTTCTGCTTCTCCTGAGCTTTGGCCTTACCTTGGCTCACCTCCCTTGCCTTGCTCAGTGTGGTGGTGCCCGTGGCTCAGACTGCCCGTGCACAGTTATAGGGGTACAAAAAGCGTACCCCTCTTTTTGTACACCGACAGGATCCCCCGGGGCTGGGCCACACGTAAGCGCAATCGCGTCGTTGGGCTAGGCCCAAAAACAGTGCGCGGGCAGGCGGGGCAGTTTTTACCGCGGTAAGTCTCTTCGCGCGCTACGCTTCCCATGCTTCCTGCGCGTGGCGTGGTGTGGGGAGGCGAGTGTGACGTGGGCGGCATGCGTGGGGCTGAGCTCTGCATGCATGCGTCACGTCATAGTAAAGGGGGCGGTTTGCGCCTTCCCCATAAACGGAGGGAGGCATGGAGGCGCGGCCCATTTACTGAATGGGGCTGAGGCGTGGTCTTCAAGGCGTCCACTCTCCATGATCACGGGGTGGGGAGAGGTCGCCTCACCCGTCGCCTCAGTCCTGCACGCCTGCCATGTGGCTCTCATGCGCTTGGGGTGGTGAACGGTGGAGGCGGGAAACTGGGCCGCCGCGGGCTGGGGCGGCAGGTCGGTCCCAGTTCCCTGCGCCTCCGCGTCTTGATTGGCTGAGTGGGGCGACCGAGCCCCCATCCTGTTCCTTTATAAAGAGCGGGAGGGGGGATGGCATCCCGCATTCCTTCATCTCCTCCTTCCTTCAGCTTCTGCTCCCCCCTTCCATCCGCCATGGAGAGAGGGAATCCTGGTCCTTCAACGGTGGTGGCGAGGGTCGCCGCTTGACAATGTGTCCCTCCTTCTCCTGCACCCGCGGTGGCAGAGCCAGCCGTGAGGGGAAGGGGGAGGGGGCGAGGCCGAGGCGCTCAGGGAAGAGGAGGACGGGGCGGCGCGCCGGCCTTGCCTCCGCCAGCAGTTCTTCCCCCCGTGGAGGGCCACGTTGGGGATGACCCTTGCGAGTTCTTCATCAGGCTACGCCGGCCGCCTCGCCGTCGCCTTCGTCTCCCGACTCCATTCGTGCGGGAGATGGAGCTGGATCCGCCGAAGTCATTGTGGCTGGACATGAGGGGTTGCGCGATCAGTGGCACGCAGGCCCACGTCGATTTCCCCGCCCCTCACATGATGTATCTCCGTCGGGGATGGAAGAAGTTTTCCCATATCCACCGCTTGACGGAGGGGCTCACTCTCCATTTTAAGCTGATGGAGGGTGGCCTTCTCTCCATCAAGGTCTTCGGGTGCTTTGGGACACGTGCAAGGTGCTGCATGGAGAGCTCTTCTAATAGTGAAGACTCCTCCCCGGGCGGGAGTGACGGGGAGGACAGCGGCAGCAACGACGAGGGTAGTAGGCGGCAGGATGACGGGTCCGATTAGGTGTCGGGAGCCGCTCCGTGCGGCACCGGCGACCCCATCATCCGCGTCGCCGGCTCCCTGAACTTCTCGGGGTCGTCTCCTTGGGCGGCTGGCGTTGGGAGGCTACGGAAGAGGAAGAGGGCAGGCGGCAAGGCTGTCAAGTCAGAGTACGCGGGCACCGACGCCTTCGACGCATGCTGACATCCTGCCGCCTCATCTTCGAGCTCTGCTTCCGGCGCCGCCATCACCATCCAGCCTTCGGACGGCCACTGAGATGTTCTCTTGGTGTCTTCTGCCACCCGTAGCTCTCCTAGGCGCTCCTTTTGCCCTTTTCGCCTCCTTGACCTGCCTCCTGAGGAGAGGGACAATAAAGGGATTACGGGCACCTTATCTCTTTTTAGTTTGTATGCCTTTGGGCCTTAGCTGAATTTAAAACTTGTAATGCCATCATTCATGTTTTTCATTCCCTATGGACTGTACCTGAGTGGAATGTTTTTAATGAAAAAGGGATGCTTGCCGGGTCATTTGTTTGTGGGTAGAACCCACGACAAGGAGTAAATCCTTGATATCCTTAAGATAAACATTTCCTTGCCCGGCAATAGGCCTTGCCGTCTCCCTACTTCGCTCGACCTTTCTCACACCTTTGGCGGAGGCAGGGATGAGGTGGGTTCAGGCTCCTTGTTTCATCCTCTCGCTGCCGCGACTACTACCAAACCTGGCCCCAGGAACGAGCCCTAGGGCCTAGAGTTAGGGTAGCATGGTAGTTTTAGGGAAAAACGAGGTTTCACATACCTCAGTCCATAAGGGAATGCATGATAAGGGATGAAGAACTTATCTGAAGTTGTAGCCCCCGGCAACTCTGGTTTGCCATGGGTGAATCTTTGCTCTTGCAGCCCCCGGCAATACTGGCTTGCCGGGGTCTAGATGCTGGTCTGTCCCTCTTCTCTTTTTCGTCCTCAAGTGATCTGGCAAGGATACCTGTGAGCCCTGCAAACCAAAGAAGCCAAAAGAACGGCAAAGAGACACACACTCGACCTCTAAGCTAGGGGTTAGTCGCCGCTAAGCACTATCAACCCTAACCAAGGACGAGACTCGACCTAGAATGCATGCTATAACTTAGGGCGCCAACACTTCATTTATTTATGCTTAGGGTCTGCGCCTGGCTTTGTACAAAGGGTTACATGCATCATCGACAATGCTTGTACAAAAGGTGGCTTGCCGGGGGGCCGGCAAGCCGCGCCTCACGGGTAAAACTTGCGAAGATGCTCAATGTTCCAGGAGTTACTCACCGGAACGGCATCTTTGGTCTCCAGGCGGACTGCACCGGGCCTTGTGACATGTATTACCCGATAAGGGCCCTCCCACTTTGGCGTCAACTTGTTGGAATTCTTGGCCGATTGAACGCGCTGAAGGACAAGGTCGCCTTCCTCAAGGCTTCGGGCATGAACCTTGCGGCTATGGTAGTGGCGCAAGGCTTGCTGGTAGCATGCTGCTTTCACAGCCGCCCGAAGACGATCTTCCTCAAGGAGCATTGCGTCATCTTGCCGCAGTTCCTCTTTCTCAAGCTCATCATAAGTGAGCACTCGAGGTGACCCGAATATGAGTTCAGTGGGGAGAACTGCTTTTGCCCCGTATACCAGGGCAAAATGTGTCTGGCCGGTGGCTCGATTTGGCGTCGTCCTGATCGACCAAAGAACCATCGGCAACTCATCAATCCAACGCCTTCCACTCTTGTGCAGCCTGTCAAAGGTCTTGGTCCTTAAGCCTCGCAGTACTTCAGCGTTTGCCCTCTCAGCTTGACCATTGCTTCGTGGGTGAGCAACGGAAGCGAAACAGGCTTTGCTGCCGAGGTCTTGGATATATTGCATGAAGGTGCAGCTTGTGAACTATGTGCCATTGTCGGTGATGACCCTGTTGGGTACACCAAAACGGCACAGTAGTCCCTTGAAGAACTTGACGGCTGACTGAGTTGTGACCTTCCTCACTGCCTCCACCTCCGTCCACTTTGTGAACTTGTCGATTGCAACGTACAAGTACTCAAAGCCCCCGACAGCGCGGGGGAAAGGGCCCAGTATGTCGAGCCCCCAGACCGAGAAGGGCCAGGAGAGAGGAATGGTTTGAAGGGCTTGAGCTGGCTGATGAAGCTTCTTTGAATGGAACTGACACGCTTCACACCTGGTGACTAGTGTCGTCGCATCCTGGAGGGCGGTGGGCCAGAAGAAGCCTTGCCGAAATGCCTTGCCGGCAAGGGCCCTTGACCCGATGTGGGACCCACATATGCCTCCGTGTATCTCCTCCAACAGCTCTAGTCCTTCCTCCCGAGGGATACACTTCAATTTCACACCGTTTGGCCTCTTTCTGTACAGGACTTCATCGATGAACTGGTACATGGTAGAGCGATGGGCTACTTTTTCCGCTTCTTCCCGCTCTTCAGGAAGTTCCCCTGTTTGGAGGAATCGAACGGTATGTTGTGCCCACGCTGGAGCCTGGGCTCGACGGCGAGGACTAAAGGCATTTCCTCCGCTATAGGAGCGGCTGTCTCGACGGCAAGAGCTTGACGCTCTGCCGGAGCTAGCCGTCCCGTGGCGGGCTCAGTGTTCCTGGAAACATCCTTGCCGGCGGCTTCGGGGAGCTCGGTGGGAAAGTACTTGCCGGGTCCTGATTTCCTCCTCTTGTTCTGCTCTATTGATGGTCAACGGACGGCTGAGTTAGCTGGAGGACAAAGGTACCTGGTTCCACAGGTAGCTTGAGGGCAGCGCATTTTGACAGGTAATCGGCGATATCTTTCTCCGCTCGGGGAACGTATTCATCCTGTATACCGTTGAAACGCTCTTCCAGCTTCCTCACTTCATTGACATAGGCCTTCATCAACGGGCTCTGGTAGTCCTTGTTGACTTGCTTGACGACGAGCTGCGAGTCGCCCCTGACGATGAGCTTCTTGATTCCTAGGTCTGCCGCGATCCTAAGACCGGCAAGCAGCCCTTCGTACTCTGCCGTATTGTTTGTTGACACCTCCCTGGGGAAGTGCATCTGGATCACGTACTTGAGGTGCTCTCCGGTGGGCGCGACAAGCAGTATGCCAGCCCCGGCGCCATGTAAGGAGAAAGCTCCATCAAAGTACATGATCCAACTGCAACTTGCCTCCTTTCCGGGGAGAGTAGTCTCTTGGGCTTCTTCGTCAGGCATCGCGGTCCATTCTGCAATGAACTCCGCCAGGACACGGCTCTGAATTGTCGAAGTACTTTCAAACTTGAGGCCAAAGTTGGACAGCTCCAGTGCCCATTCCACAATTCTTCCCGTTGCATCTGGATTGTGCAATATCCGTTGCAGAGGGAGGCGAGTGACGACAGTGATCTCGTGTGCCTGGAAGTAGTGATGCAGCTTCCTTGAGGCCATAAGAAGGCCGAAGAGCAGTTTATGCACGCCGGAGTACCTTGATCTAGCTCCCTGCAGGAGGGAACTAACAAAGTAGACCGGGTGCTGCATCATTTTCTTCTTCGGCGGCACTTCAACTGGCTGTGTCGTCTCTGCATTGGTGGTGTCGGGCTCTGTCGCTGCCATTACGTCGTCGTCAACCTCTCTCTGCACCACTAGTGCGGCACTGACCACCTGGTTCGTTGCCGCCAGGTATAGCAGCAACGGCTCCTGTGGCCTAGGCGCAACTAGTATTGGTGCGGAGGAGAGGTACTTCTTCAAATCTTGCAATGCTGCTTCGGCTTCTGGCGTCCACTCCATCGGGCCCGCCTTTTTCAGGATCTTGAAAAAGGGAAGGGCGCACTCGGCAAACTTGGAAATGAATCTGCCCATGGCGGCGACGCAACCAGCAAGCCGACGCACATCCTTGATTCGCTTGGGTGCTTCAATCTGCTCTATAGCTTTGATCTTGTCCGGATTGGCCTCTATCCCACGCTGTGACACAAAGAACCCGAGAAGCTTGCCGAACGGGACACCAAAGACGCACTTCTTAGGGTTCAGCTTGAGACTGATCTTGCGCAGGTTTGCAAATGTTTCTTGCAAATCCGGTATGAGGGTTGCCCTGTCCTTGGTTTTGACCACTATGTCATCCATATAAGCTTCCATATTTCTATGGAGCTAGGGTTCAAAACCAATCTGGACTGCCCTTGCAAACGTCGAACCAGCACTCTTCAGCCCGAAAGGCATCCGCATGAAACAATACATACCACATGGGGTGATGAATGCTATTTTCTCTTCGTCTTCTCTTGTCATGAAGATCTGGTGGTAGCCAGAGTAGGCATCGAGGAATGACAACAGATCACACCCAGCTATGGAGTCAACAATCTGGTCGATGCGCGGCAACAGGAAGGGGTCCTTAGGACAAGCCTTATTGATATCTGTGTAATCAATACACAGCCTCCACTTCCCATTAGCCTTGCGCACTATGACCGGATTGGCCAACCACGTTGGATGGAGCACTCCTCTTACCAAACCCGCTGCTTCCAGTTTTCGGATCTCCTCTGTGATGAACTGTTGTCGTTCCAAAGCTTGCTTTCTGACCTTCTGCTTGACGGGCCACGCATGAGGACAGACAGCAAGGTGGTGCTCAATCACCTCCCTGGGAACGCCGGGGATGTCGGAAGCTTGCCATGCAAACACATCGACATTCGCCCGCAGGAAGGTGACAAGCGCGTCTTCCTATTTGTCGTCAAGGGTGGAGCTTATGGTGAAAGCCCCTCCTGTGCCGTCCTCATTGACCGAAACCTTCTTGGTTCCCGGTGGTATGGCCCTGGGCTTCTTGTTTCCGCCGGTGGAGCTCTCTGGCACATCCTTGATGGGAGCGCTACACTCCGAAGAGGTGCGCTTGCCAGAGTGGGTGTCCGAGGTCTCACTGCTCTTCTTCTTCTTCTTCCCTCCCGGGGTCCCAGCGGCAGGAGCAAGTGCCCTAGTGGTGGCAGCTGCTGCAACTGCTTGCTGGTATAGTTGGTCAGCGCAAATCAGCGCATCTTTCTTATCGGAGGGGATGGTGATGATCGTCACAGGTCCTGGCATCTTCAGGGTGTTGTAGGCGTAGTGTGACGCCGCCATGAACTTGGCCAGTGCTGGGCAGCCAAGGATCCCGTTGTAGGGAAAGGGGTTCTTGGCAACATCAAACACGATCCTCTCCGTCCTGTAGTTCAGATCGCTTCCAAAAGTCACGGGCAGCGTGACCTTTCCCTTAGGTTGGCTTCTTCCCGGGTTGACCCCCTGAAACGTGCCCGTCTCCTCGAGGTCTCCATCAGGAATCTGCAGTTTCTCGATCACGGCAGGCGAGATCAAGTTCAGACCGGCCCCGCCATCGACTAGCATCTTTGTCACCTTGAGGTTGTGTATTGTTGGTGAAACCAACAATGGCAAGCACCCGACCGCAGTAGTGCGATCAGGGTGATCCTCAGTGTCAAAAATGATAGGTGTGCTGGACCACTTTAGCGGCCTTTGGGCATCAAACGACGGCTCTGCCGCTGTAATCTCTCGCGCCCACTGTTTAAGCTGGCGGTGAGAAGTATGCAGCGAGGCGCCGCCATCGATGCACATGGCCTCTGTAGCTTTCTGAAACTCTTGGTCGCCGGATTCGTCGTCCTCTTCGTGATCATCTTCTTCTGGCTTTTTGTCACGGCCCCGGGCAGGCCTCTCCTATTGTTTATCTTTGCCACGATGGCCCGCCTGGCCATCACGCTTCTTGCCGGACCCCTCAGCACCGTCTTGGCCCTTCTCCTTGTCCCGCCTCTCATATTAAGCCCTCTGCTTTCTCAGCGAGGAGCTCAACCTGTCGGCAGTCTTGGAGAGCATGGCCTTTGGTGCGATGGATCTTGCAGTATCACTTGTCAGAGTTCCCTGGCTTCTCGGCAACCGCCAAGGCCCGACAGGCGACACATCCGGCAATTTCCTTACCGGGGTCATCTGCCTTGGTTTTCTTGGTGGAGCCGGTGTCACCAGATCCCTCGACAGCAAGCACGGCTTTACCTTTGCGCTTCCTGTTGTGGCACCATCCCTTCTTCGCCGGGGCGGCAATATCTTCATCTGAGGAGTCGGTTTCCACGCCGGCGTCTTCGCCGGGGTACTTCCTTCCCTCTTCAGCTCGGGCACATCTGTCAGCAAGAACATAGAGTTCTGCTACATCTTTCACCTTGTTCATTGCCAGCTCTTCGCGCATCTTGAGGTTATGAACGTTCTGATGGAACGCGCTGATGATGGCGGCAGGGTGAACATCAGGGATATTGTACTGTATCCGGCTGAACCTCTGTATATACTTGCGAAGACTCTCGCCTCCCTTCTGGGGAATGACATGCAGGTCGCTCGCTTGGCCATGGGCTTGGTGGCCTCCAGTAAAGGCGCCCACAAACTCATGGCACAAATCCGACCAGGAGGAAATAGAGTCTACCGGCAAGTGCATCAACCATGACATGGCATTGGGTTTAAGAGCCAACGGAAAGTAATTCGCAAGCACCTTATCGTCGCGGGCTCCGGCAGCTTGCATCACAATGGTGTAGATGCTGAGGAACTCGGACGGGTGGGTCTTGCCGCTGTACTTTTCGCCCACGTCAGGTTTGAAGGTGTGATGAGTGGGCCACTAGAACTGCCGCAGCTCATGGGTAAAAGCCGGACAGCCTACCTCGTAAGGTAGGCCTCCAGGGCTCTCAGGTGCCAGGTGGTTCACAGCAGGCCCTGCTTGCCTGTCTGACTGGTGGCGCGCTCCGCGTCGGTGCTCGATAGTGGTTCGAGCGTCTTCATGTTCTCGTTCCCGAAGGACTTGGCGCTGGTCACAGTGGGTCCGCGGGTCGGACGACGCTATGGAGATTTCGTCGCCCGCAACATCGCGACAGGCTAGCGTCCGTGGTACTAGGCGAGGAGGAGGCGAGTGCACCGTGGTCGCGGCACCGTCGGCTTTCCTGCCACTGGTGCGTGGGACTCTGTCGGAGCATCGACCCGGGGGCTCCACTGAACTCGGTTCGTCTTTGTTGGCCACCGCAACAAGGCTTCGGATAGTGGCTCTCTATTCGTCGAGTTTCCCCGTAGTGGGAGGAAAATCGAGGAGCAACTACGCGCATGCCAGGGCTTCTGCTGGCGTTGGTGGCAGCGAAACCTGCACGGATCGCGATGCGCTTCGACTTCTGACCATGTCAGAAGGAGCTCTATCATGACCCCGCGGTCGCATGCCATCTTCACCAGCGCCTCGGCAAGCGGGCAGGTCTTCTACCTCCCGGGAGTGGCGCTCGGGGCTATTCCCGCGGCGATGCCCGGGGTCTTCGGCGTGGTTGTGCCGTTCGTCGCGCGCCGCTTGAGAGGAGCGCGTCGTCGACGCCGGCGTGGGCGTCTTGGAGGCCCTCGCATCGCCTTCGGGCGGGGCGGTAGCGATCTTGGAAGGCCCTGCGCTACCCACGGAGGGTCTGGCTCCGTCTTTGGATTTGGTGGCGTGCGGCCCGCTACCAGGCGCACGAACATTGCCGCCTCCCAAACTCCGGCTGCTGGGACGGAGTTGGTGTCCGCGAACGGCGCCCCGGGTCCTTTCTGCGACCGGTCCGCTGCTCGCCCGCATCGGGACAGGATGTCCGGCTTCCGACAGGCCAACCACCACCGTCGTCTTCGTCTTAAGCGCCATGATGATGAAGAAGCATCGAACTAACTTCTAAAGCCGATTCTCACAACTGCGCCCCCTACCTAGCGCGCCAAAGATGTCGGTGGGAACGACACCTCTGGGATCACAAAAATCCCTACTGCGGTTGCGGGGCGCGGGGTCGTGAGAAGAGCGGATCAAACAGATAGCACATGGTTCGTTTATCCAGGTTCGGGCCACGGGGATGCGTAAAACCCTACTCCTGCTTCGGTGGATTGTATATCTGTGTTCTTGAGCTAGCTATGGGGCGTGAGGAGCTCCAAAAGGCCGAATCCTCCTCCTGGTGGCCTCGGGCCTCCTTTTATAGGAAAGGGGGTTGCCATAGTGGCACACAGGAGGTGGAAAGGGTACAGTGATGTGAGGTTATCCCTCGCAATACATGTCAAGGCCCATTTAATGCGTCTTGCCCAGGTGTCCTTGCTTTCTCGGGAACGGGGGAGAGCCATGTCTCGTCCATCGCCACTCCCTCTCGTGTCGACACGCGCCCTAGCCAGCGGCGCCCGCAGTGCCATGTAGGCAGGCAGGCGGCTGAGGTGGCGCAGTGGTGGGTCTCCACGAAGATCCGCATGCCACCACGCAGGTGCCTGCCTAGCTGGTTGGGTCGGCAGCTGCATGCGAACGGTGGTGGAGGTTTGACTGGCATGGGCCTGATGGTGGCCCTACAGGTGTTCTTGGCAAGGACCTTGCCGGGGCCCTGGCAAGGGTCTTGCCATGGCGCCTGCTGTCATCCCCGGCAAGGCTCTTGCCGGGGGCCTTGTGGTCCTCCTTGGCTGGGATCCCGCCAAGGATCATCATCTTCTAAAGGGTGTATTTGATCTTGAATGTCTTCACAAAGATCTGCATGCCACCACGGGGATGTCTCTTGAATCCTTGCCTCGTGGGGGCAGTGGACTCAAGGGTGACTCACTCCGTAGGTGTGGGGCGAGCTGCCATGGCAAGGATCTTGCTGGGTTTGCTAAAACCGCCTCCCGGCAAGGATCTTGCCGGGGGGGAAGTCCGCTTCGTCCCCTTTGCTCTTTGTGGTCTTGGTCTTGGCGTCGTTCTGCTTCTCCTGAGCTTCAGCCTTACCTTGGCTCACCTCCCTTGCCTTGCTCAGTGTGGTGGTGCCCGTGGCTCAGACTGCCCGTGCACAGTTATAGGGGTACAAAAAGCGTACCCCTCTTTTTGTACACCGACAGAAGCCATTCGCAGTAATGTGTTTTTGGAGCATATTCATACACCTTCAGTCCAGGAAGATCCTTTCACTGAAGAGCCCCCGCAGCCAAAGAGCACCGTTCATCTGACTGAAGTTGAAGTCCCGGCCGTGGTCGACATGATCATGGAGGTTTTTGTCATCACTCCCGACTGGACAGTGTCGTACATTGCGTACATCCTCAGGAAGGAACTCCCAGAGGACAAAGAAGAGGTCTGATAGATCATCCGCCGATCCAAAGCTTTTACTGTGATAAGAGGGCAGCTGTTCAGAGAAAGTGTAACTGGAGTCAGCCAGAAATGCATAACACCAGAGGAAGGTCGAGTGATCCTCAACGACATCCACTCGGAGACCTGTGGTCATCATGCGTCCTCTCGGACCATTGTGGCTAAAGCATACCAAGCAGGATTTTATTGACCACAGGCAAATGAGATGGCACAAGAAATAGTTGAGAAATTTGAAGGTTGCCAGTTTTACTCCAACATGTCTCACAAGCCTATGTTAGCCCTGAAGACCATTCCACTCGTCTAGCCCTTCGTTGTTTGGGGTTTGGACATGGTTGGACCTCTGAGAATAGGAGCGGCTTCTCACTCATGTACTCGTGGCAGTCGACAAATTCACCAAATGGATTGAAGCCAAACCTATCAAAAGTCTTGAAGCCATTACTGCGGTCAATTTCTTCAGAGAGTTAACATTCAGATATGGTGTTCCGCACAGCATCATCACTGACAATGGCTCGAACTTCGATTCGGATGAGTTCAGGGCCTTCTGTGCTTCCCAAGGCACTCGAGTCGACTATGCTTCAGTCGCCCATCCCGAGTCGAATGGACAAGTTGAAAGAGCAAACGGGTTGATCCTCAAAGGACTGAAACCCCGACTGATGCGTGATCTCAAGCATGCGGCAGGCGCTTGGGTTGATGAACTTCCGTCTGTACTTTGGGGTTTGAGGACGACTCCGAATCGGTCGACTTGTCGAACTCCATTCTTCTTGGTCTATGGAGCTGAAGTTATGCTTCTGAGTGACTTGCTTCACAATGCACCCATAGTCGAGTTTTCTCAGAAGATGAAGCGGAACAGGCTTGGCAAGACGCAGTTGATCTCCTGGAAGAGGAAAGAGAGATGGCTCTGATCCGATCGACCATTTATCAGCAAGACCTACGTTGATTCCACGCCAGAAACGTGAGGGGTCAAGCATTTCAGGAAGGAGACTTGGTTCCTCGAGTTGATCAGCAAAAACTACACAAGCTCGCCCCTACTTGGGAAGGTCCTTTCATCATCAGAGTGCTCCACAACGGAGCGTACCACCTATACAATGTCGAGCATAAGAAAGACGAGCCACGCACTTGGACTACGGAGTTGCTCCACCCCTTTTACACTTAAGCATTCAGACTATTGAGATGTAATAAGAAATACCCCTTAGTTTGATTATCAAATACACGGTTTTACAGTCTCGTAAATGATTGTTGTTCTTTTTTATATATGTTCTAAATCCCCCAGTGGCTGCCTTAGATGTGAATCTATTTTGCCTAAGTTTAACAAATCCTACCGAGTGATGAGCAAGCCTCTCACTCGGAGGCTTAGCTACGAATCCGTTTCGCCTAAGTTTGAAAAAACCTACCGAGTGGTGAGCAAGCCTCTCACTCGGAGGCTTAGCTGCAGTCCAGTACTCGCCTAAGTTTGAAAATCCTACCGAGTGGTGAGCAAGCCTCTCACTCGGAGGCTTAGCTGCAGTCAAGTACTCGCCTAAGTTTGAAAAATCCTACCGAGTGGTGAGCAAGCCTCTCACTCGGGGGCTTAGTTGAAGTCCAGTACTCGCCTATGTTTGAAAAATCTTACCAAGTGGTGAGCAAGCCTCTCACTCGGGGGCTTAGCTGCA
>NC_041380.1:429500913-429529610 GCF_002162155.2 Triticum dicoccoides
TCCAGTACTCGCCTAAGTTTAGAAAATCCTACCGAGTGATGAGCAAACCTCACACTCGGGGGCTTAGCTGCAGTCCAGTACTCGCCTAAGTTTAAAAAATTCTACCGAGTGATGAGCAAACCTCACGCTCGGGGGCTTAGCTGCAGTCCAGTACTCACCTAAGTTTAAAAAAATCCTATCGAGCGGTGAGCAAACCTCACACTCAGGGGATTAGCTGCAGTTCAGTACTCGCCTAAGTTTGAAAAACACCCCTATCCGCAAGGACGGCGAGGTGCAGGTTGACTACAACCCTCTCTTCGGATCTGCGCCACAAGTACAATGTGCGCTCCATCCCTATCCGCAAGGACGACAAGGTGCGGGTTGACTGCAATCCTCTCCTCAGAACTGCGCCACAAGTACAACATGCGCTCCATCCCTATCCGCAATGACGACGAGGTGCAGGTCGACTATAATCCTCTCCTCAGAGCTGCGCCACAAGTACAATGTTAACGTGCGCTCCATCCCTATCTGCAAGGACGACGAGGTGCAGGTCGACTGCAATCCTCTCCTCGGAGCTGCGCCACAATTACAACGTGTGCTCCATCCCTATCCATAAGGACGACGAGGTGCAGGTCAACTGCAACCTTTTCTTCGGAGCTGCGTCACAGATACAAAGATTATTCCGAGTGAAGAAGAAGTTCCACTCGAAGGCAAACGCAAGAATATTCAGAGATAAACCAAGTTCAGATAAATCCCAAAGTTCTAAGCCACGGATCCAAAGTACTCGAGCATCAAGCCCGAAGAAGTTTAACGATTACACAATCCCTCGGCATTCCGAGGCAAATAAAGATGAAGCATAATGTTTTTGGTCACTCGTCAGGAGGAGGGCTGGCTGGTCGCAGAAACTGTCAAGGTCTATGCCGTCTGCAATGCGAGTGGCGGCATCAAGGAAACTGTCCATGAAAGACTGGAAAGTGTGCCTTTTTGTGTTAGCAACCTGGAGCTCCGCCAGCTTGTCCTCTTTGACATCCTTGCAGTGCACTCGGACCAGGGACAAGGCGACATCAGCACCGCAGCGAGCAGATGACTTCTTCCATTCTTGCACTCGCTCGGGTATTTGATTCAGTCGGGCCATCAGAGACTCGAGGTCTTGAGATAGTTCTGCTTGAGGCCAGAGTTCAGCATCAACCCGAGTCATCGCCTCCTTCAGGCGGGCAAGATAAGCAACTGCGTTGTCCATGCAAGATTCCAACCGCAGCACATTCATTGTGACGTCATCTTTGACTGGGCAATTTATGGGGTCGAGACCCGTCTCGACCCGCCCAGTTTCTGCTTCAAAGTCCTAGCAAAGCTCTGCACAGTCGGATGAATGGTGAGTCGACAATAAAATAAGACCTGTCAATCGACCATCACAAGTCAGTCGAACATCAGTACCTTCAAGTTTTAAGACCATTTGAGCAGCAATTTGGCCCATATAAGACTCCAACTCTCCCTTCTTGGCTTTGAGGCTCCCAATCTCGTCAGACAGCTTGTCCTTGTCTTTCTTCAGTCGCTCGACCTCCCGATTGGCGTCAGAGACAACAGACTTAAGTTTGGAGTTCTCTTCTTCTAACTTGCCGACTGAAGCAAGCTTCTTGTCAGCAAGTGTTGTTTTCTCTCGCGCCTCCTTCTACGTGGCAGCAAGATCCAGATCCTTCTTCTCTAGAGCCTGCTTCATTTTCTCTAAAGAAATAACATTCTTCGGATGAGCTTGGAGTTGACGGTTTTCACTAAGTACATCTGCTCGAGTGAAATCACTCGGTTCAAAAAAATGGAAAGGAAAAGTGCCAGTCATAAGATGGACAATTGTCGACTGGTTACCTCCCATGGAAGCTACTTCGTCACGAGCAGTCTTGAGATTCTTATTGGTCAATTCCAGATCAAGGTTGAGGCTGATTTGCTGCTTGTTCAGTGTAGAAAGTTGAGCCCCAAGATTACACGATTTCTATAGTCAATATATAAGACATATCAGTCGACAGATACAAAAAAGCATCACCGTGAAAGTTACTCTAAGACTACCGCCGAATCAAACATTCAACGGAAGTCTCGGGGACTACACCCAGTGGGTGCACTTAGCGTGCCCCCACTGGTTGGATTCAACACTCGGCATGGTCTGCCCAGCTCGAGTAAAAAAACACGGTCTCGGGGACTACATCTAGTGGGTTCACTTAGCGTGCCCCCACTGGTTCAGATTGTCACTCGGCATGACCCGCCCAGACCGAGTGAGAAGATTCAGATTCTCAGACCACAGTCGACTGCCCGCAGTCAACTGATACGTCTCCGTCGTATCTATAATTTTTGATTGTTCCATGCCAATATTATTCAACTTTCATATACTTTTTGGCAACTTTTTATATTATTTTTGGGACTAACATATTGATCCAGTGCCCAGTGCCAGTTCCTGTTTGTTGCATTTTTTTGTTTCGTAGAAAACCCATACCAAACGGAGTCCAAACGGAATAAAAACTGACGGAGATTTATTTTGGAATATTTATGAATTTTGGGAAGTGGAATCATCACGAGACGGTGCCCGAGGGGGGCACGAGGTAGGGGGGCGCCCCAGGGTGTCAGGCGCGCCCCAGACCCTCGTGGCCACCCCGTAAGGCGGTTGGAGCCCTTCTTTCGCCGCGAGAAAGCTAATATCCGGATAGAGATCGTGTTAAAATTTCAGCCCAATCGAAGTTACGGATCTACGGGAATATAAGAAACGGTGAAAGGGAAGAATCTGAGAACACAGAAATAGAGAGAGACAGAGAGACAGATCCAATCTCGGAGGGGCTCTCGCCCCTCCCACGCCATGGAGGCCATGGACCAGAGGGGAAACCCTTCTCCCATCTAGGGAGGAGGTCAAGGAAGAAGAAGAAGGAGGGGGGCTCTCTCCCCCTCTCTTCCGGTGGCACCGGAGTCCCACCGGGGGCCATCATCATCACCGCGATCTTCACCAACAACTTCACCGCCATCATCACCAACTCTTCCCCCCTCTATGCAGCGGTGTAACCTCTCTCTTACCCGCTGTAATCTCTACTTAAACATGGTGCTCAATGCTATATATTATTTCCCAATAATGTATGGCTATCCTATGATGTTTGAGTAGATCTGTTTTGTCCTAATGGCTATTTGATGATCGTGATTGGTTTGAGTTGTATGTTTTATTATTGGTGCTGTCCTATGGTGCTCTCCGTGCCACGCAAGCGTGAGGGATTCCCGCTGTAGGGTTTGCAATATGCTTATGATTTGCTTATGGTGGGTGGCATGAGTGACAGAAGCACAGACCCGAGTAAGTAGGTTGTTTGTGTATGGGATAAAGGGGACTTGATACTTTAATGCTATGGTTGGGTTTTACCTTAATGAATCTTTAGTAGTTGCGGATGCTTGCTACAGTTCCAATCATAAGTGCATATGATCCAAGTAGAGAAAGTATGTTAGCTTATGCCTCTCCCTCAAATAAAATTGCAATAATGATTACCGGTCTAGTTATCGATTGCCTAGGGACAAATAACCTTCTTGTTGACAAAAGCTCTTTACTAAAACTAATTTAGTTGTGTCTTTATCTAAATAGCCCCTAGCTTTTATTTACGTTCTCTTTACTTTCTTGCAAGCTTACCCAAAAACACCTACAAAGTACTTCTAGTTCCATACTTGTTTCCGGTAAAGTGAACGTCAAGTGTGCGTAGAGTTGTATCGGTGGTCGATAGAACTTGAGGGAATATTTGTTCTACCTTTAGCTCCTCGTTGGGTTCGACACTATTACTTATAAAAAGAGGCTACAATTGATCCCTTATACTTGTGGGTTATCAAGACCTTTTTCTGGCGCCGTTGCCGGGGAGCAATAGCGTGGGGTGAATATTCTCGTGTGCGCTTGTTTGCTTTATCACTAAGTAATTTTTATTTGCTGTTCTTAGTTGTTCTCTATCTTTAGTTATGGATATGGAACATGAAATACCAAAAAAATTAGGTGTACTTGCTACTCATGGAGATGGGGAACCTCCTAAAACCCTCGATGCTGGTTATGTGAAAAATATTATATACTACTTTAATAATCCTGAGAAAACCCCATTCAATTATGTAATGGGAGTAACGTTGGATCAATGTGACTACTTTAGGGATTATCGCTTGACACAAAAAGGGAAACTATTATGGGATCAAATTCATATATTGAAGTGGTATGCTTGGCAAGTATGCTTGAGTTATGATATTACTTGTTGCTCTAGGATGAAGGCTCCACACCTTCCCTTTTCATGTGAATTTATGATAATGAAACCTTAGCTTCTTATGCTAATGGTATATATGATTACTATGATGTGGAACAAATAGAAGAATTTGTTGCTTTTAAGGGTGCTTATGAAATTGAATCTATGTTTAAAGAGTTTGAAGATTTTGATGATGCTATTTATAGACCTGAAAATTTAGCTATCCTGAAATATTGTTATGGGAATTATGAATACAATTATGAAATTAATGCGCTTGTTAAGAAAGTCTCCGCTGTCCAAGAAGAGACTAATATTTTGCAGGAGTCTATGGAAGAAAAAATTGATGAAACTGTGAGCTCATTGGATGAAAGAGATGACGAAGAGAGCGAAGAACAAAAGGAGGAAGAGCGGATTGATCACCCGTGCCCACCTTCTAATGAGAGTAACTCTTCAACTCATACATTGTTTTAATTCCCCTTCGTGCTTACCGACGGATGATTGCTATGATGACTGTTATGATCCCTTGGATTCTTTTGAAATATCCCGTTTTGATGATGCTTGCTATGCTTGTGGCCAAGATGCCAATATGAATTATGCTTATGGAGATGAACTTGCTATAGTTCCTTATGTTAAACATGAAATTGATGCTATTGCACCCACACATGATAGTCCTATTATCTCTTTGAATTCTCCAAACTACACTATATCGGAGAAGTTTTCTCTTATTAAGGAATATATTTATGGGTTGCGTCTTACTATTACACATGATGATTTTGATGAATATAATATGCATGTGCTTGCTGCTCCTACTTGCAATTATTACTTGAGAGGAACTATATCTCCACCTCTCTATGTTTCCAATATGATAAAATTGCAAGAAACTATTTATACTATGCATTGGCCTTTACTTTGTGTGCGTGAATTGTTCTTTTATGACATGCCGATGCATAGGAAGAGAGTTAGACTTTGTTGTTAGATGATATATGTTACTTTGTGCTCACTACTAAATTATAAATCATTGTTAATTAAAATTGGCTTTGATATACCTTGGGATCCGGGTGGATTCATTACTAGAGCACCATATGCCTAGCTTAATGGCTTTAAAGAAAGCGCTGCCAGGGAGACAACCTGGAATTTTTAGAGAGTCATTTATTCTGTTGAGTGTTTTCATATAGTTTAAAAACAACAAAAATAAAGAGGGGAACCCAAAACTTTTTCTAAAAGAAAAGTGAAAGTGAGAGAGATGAGCATTGTGAAAGTGGGGGACGTCCTTGAACTTTGTTCATGCCCATGGGAACTTTGTGAATCTTAATTACAGAAACTTTTCAATAAAATAATTATCCCCTTGTAAAATTCCATTGTATTATAAAAATAATATGCCAAGGTTTGCCTTTAGGATGTTTACATTTGCTTGATGGTTTGTACGGTGCAGGACAGAAACTTTGGCTGTAGTGCGCGATTTTACATTTTTAGCTGGAACGTCAAATGTTTATGATTATTTTTGAAATGTCTTCCTATACAAATTGTTTATTTTTCCTAATTTTGGTAGAATTTTTCAAGTATGATAAGTATGGTGAATTTTCACATTATTACAGACTGTTCTGTTTTAGACAGATTTTGTTTTTGATGCATAGTTTGCTTGTTTTGATGAAACTATCAATTTATATTAGTGGATTAAGCCATGGAAAAGTTATATTACAGTAGACAAAATGCAAAAACAAAATATGAATTGGTTTGCAACAGTACTTAGAGTAGTGATTTGCTTTATTATACTAACGGATCTTACCGAGTTTTCTGTTGAAGTTTTGTCTGGATGAAGTGTTCGATGATTGAGAAGGTTTCGATGTGAGAAGAAGGAAGAGAGGCAAGAGCTCAAGCTTGGGGATGCCCGAGGCACCCCAAGTAAATATTCAAGGAGACTCAAGCGTCTAAGCTTGGGGATGCTAGGAAGGCATCCCCTCTTTCTTCAACAAGTATTGGTATGTTTTCGGATTCGTTTCGTTCATGCGATATGTGCAATCTTGGAGCGTCTTTTGCATTTAGTTTTCATTTTTATTTTATGCACCATGCTGGTATGAGATAGTCCTTGGTTGATTTATAGAATGCTCATTGCACTTCACTTATATCTTTTGAGTATGGCTTTATAGAATGCTTCATGTGCTTCACTTATATCATTTGAAGCTTGGATTGCCTGTTTCTCTTCACTTAGACAACCGCCATTTGTAGAATGCTCTTTTGCTTCACTTATATTTGTTAGAGCGTGGGCATATCTTTTGTAGAAAGAATTAAAACTCTCTTGCTTCACTTATATCTATTTAGAGAGATGACAGGATCTGGTCATTCACATGGTTAGTCATAAAATCCTACATAAAACTTGTAGATCGCTGAATATGATATGTTTGATTCCTTGCAATAGTTTTGCGGTATAAAGATGGTGATATTAGAGTCGTGCTAGTTGAGTAATTGTGAAATTGAGAAATACTTTTGTTGAGGTTTGCATGTCCCGTAGCATGCACGTATGGTGAACCGTTATGTAACGAAGTCGGGGCATGAGGTGTTTATTGATTGTCTTCCTTATGAGTGGCGGTCGGGGATGATTGATGGTCTTTTCCTACCAATCTATCCCCCTAGGAGCATGCACGTAGTACTTTGTTTCGATGACTAATAGATTTTTGCAATAAGTATGTGAGTTCTTTATGACTAATGTTGAGTCCATGGATTATACGCACTCTCACTCTTCCATCATTGCTAGCCTCTCTAGTACCGCGCAACTTTCGTCGGTACCATAAACCCACCATATACCTTCCTCAAAACAGCCACCATACCTACCTATTATGGCATTTCCATAGCCATTCCGAGATATATTGCCATGCAACTTCCAGCATCATCATATACATGACTTGAGCATCATTGTCATATTGCTTTGCATGATCGTAAGATAGCTAGCATGATGTTTTCATGGCTTGTCCATTTTTTGATGTCATTGCTACGCTAGATCAGTGCACATCCCGGTACACCGCCGGAGGCATTCATATAGAGTCATGTCTTTGTTCTAGTATCGAGTTGTAATATTGAGTTGTAAGTAAATAAAAGTGTGATGATCATCATTATTAGAGCATTCCCCAAAAAAGGGGGAGAGGCCAAAGAAGCCTAAATAAAAATAAGGGGGCCAAAGAAGCCCGCAAAAAAAGAGAAAAAAAAGGGGGGCAATGTTACTATCCTTTTACCACACTTGTGCTTCAAAGTAGCACCATGTTCTTCATATAGAGAGTCTCTTGAGTTAACACTTTCATATACTAGTGGGAATTTTCATTATAGAACTTGGCTTGTATTCCGATGATGGGCTTCCTCAAATGCCCGAGGTCTTCATGAGCAAGCAAGTTGGATGCACACCCACTTAGTTTCAGTTTGAGCTTTCATATACTTATAGCTCTAGTGCATCCGTTGCATGGCAATCCCTACTCCTCACATTGATATCTATTAATGGGCATCTCCATGGCCCGTTGATATGCCTAGTTGATGTGAGACTTTCTCCTTTTTTGTCTTCTCCACATAACCCCCACCATCATATTCTATTCCACCTATAGTGCTATGTCCATGGCTCACGCTCATGTATTGCGTGAAAGTTGAAAAGGTTTGAGAAACGTAAAAGTATGAAACAATTGCTTGGCTTGTCATCGGGGTTGTGCATGATGTGAATGCTTTATGTGGTGAAGATGGAGCATAGCCAGACTATATGATTTTGTAGGGATGAGCTTTCTTTGGCTATGTTATTTCAATAAGACATAATTGCTTGGTTGGTATGCTTGAAGTATCATTATTTTTATGTCAAAGGATAGACTATTGCTTTGAATCACTCGTATCTTAATATTCATGCCATGATTAGACATATGATCAAGATTATGCTAGGTAGCATTCCACATCAAAAATTATCTTTCTTATCATTTACCTACTCGAGGACGAGCAGGAATTAAGCTTGGGGATACTGATACATCTCCGTCATATCTATAATTTTTGATTGTTCCATGCCAATATTATTCAAATTTCATATACTTTTTGGCAACTTTTTATATTATTTTTGGGACTAACATATTGATTCAGTGCCAAGTGCCAGTTCCTATTTGTTGCATATTTTTTGTTTCGTAGAAAACCCATACCAAATGGAGTCCAAACGGAATAAAAACTGATGGATATTTATTTTGGAATATTTATGAATTTTGGGAAGTGGAATCATCGCGAGACGGTGCCCGAGGGGGGCACGAGGTAGGGGGCGCGCCCTAGGGTGTCAGGAGCGCCCCTGACCCTCGTGGCCACCCCGTAAGGAGGCTGGAGCCCTTCTTTCACCGCAAGAAAGCTAATATCCGGATAGAGATCGTGTTAAAATTTAAGCCCAATCGGAGTTACGGATCTTCGGGAATATAAGAAACGGTGAAAGAGAAGAATCTGAGAACGCAGAAACAGAGAGAGACAGAGAGACAGATCCAATCTCTGAGGGGCTCTCGCCCCTCCCATGCCATGGAGGCCATGGACCAGAGGGGAAACCCTTCTCCCATCTAGGGAGGAGGTCAAGGAAGAAGAAGAAGGAGGGGGCTCTCTCCCCCTCACTTTCGGTGGCACCGGAGTGCCACCGGGGGCCATCATCATCACCGCGATCTTCACCAACAACTTCACCGCCATCATCACCAACTCTTCCCCCCTCTATGCAGCGGTGTAACCTCTCTCTTACCCGTTGTAATCTCTACTTAAACATGGTGCTCAACGCTATATATTATTTCCCAATGATGTATGGCTATCCTATGATGTTTGAGTAGATCTGTTTTGTCCTAATGGCTGTTTGATGATCGTGATTGGTTTGAGTTGTATGTTTTATTATTGGTGCTGTCCTATAGTGCTCTCCGTGACGCGCAAGCGTGAGGGATTCTCGCTGTAGGGTTTGCAATATGCTTATGATTTGCTTATGGTGGGTGGCGTGAGTGACAGAAGCACAGACCCAAGTAAGTAGGTTGTTTGCGTATGGGATAAAGGGGACTTGATACTTTAATGCTATGGTTGGGTTTTACCTTAATGAATCTTTAGTAGTTCCGGATGCTTGCTACAGTTCCAATCATAAGTGCATATGATCCAAGTAGAGAAAGTATGTTAGCTTATGCCTCTCCCTCAAATAAAATTGCAATAATGATTACCGGTCTAGTTGTCGATTACCTAGGGACAAATAACCTTCTTGTTGACAAAAGCTCTTTAATAAAACTAATTTAGTTGTGTCTTTATCTAAACAGCCCCTAGCTTTTATTTACGTGCTCTTTACTTTCTTGCAAGCTTACCCAAAAACACCTACAAAGTACTTCTAGTTTCATACTTGTTTCCGATAAATCGAACGTCAAGTGTGCGTAGAGTTGTGTCGGTGGTCGATAGAACTTGAGGGAATATTTGTTCTACCTTTAGCTCCTCTTTGGGTTCGACACTCTTACTTATCGAAAGAGGCTACAATTGATCCCCTATACTTGTGGGTTATCAACTATGGTCTCAGGGACTACACCCAGTGGGTGCACTCAGCGAGCCCCCACTAGTTCAAAAATCCAAGTCGACTGAAGTGGAAGACCTCTACGACGTTAGGGCAGACAAACCCCAGTGGGTGGATGAGAAGTAAGATTAGTCAGAAACCAACTAACCTAGACATTGGTCTGCAGAGCAGCGTCGACGTTCAAGGCCACCTGACTGGCCTCGTGCACCACTTTCATCTGTCCCATCACGAGATTCAACTGAAGAAGAGCTTCCTTGGCAGCACTCGGTGGGTCATCTGGAGTTTGGCAGCACTCAGTCACTTCAATGATCTGTGTAAATCTACAAGACAAGAAGTCGAGTGGAAATCAGTCAGATTAACAAATAGTCGGAAAACGCATTCAAATGCAATCGGTCATATCGGCTAAACCTTGTCTGGCTGGTTGCTGTTGCTGAAAGGGTCGACTCTCTTGGCGCCCCTGGGGTTGTCCTTGTTCCCTATGATGCTCGCCAGCTATTGAGCCACTGTTTCGGCCAAAACCTCCTCTGGATGAACCCGTGAGGTGTCGCCAGCGCAGGAGTACATCCACATGGAATGGTCACGGACCTGGAGCGGTTGGATGTGCCGACTGAGGAACACCTCCAACAAAGCCATGCCGGTGACCCCTTGGTTGATCAGCTGGACCACCCTCTCGACCAGCATGCCTGTCTCTGCCTTCTCCGCGGCGGTCACTTTCAACAAGGAAGGAGTCTTAACACGGTCGAAAGAAAAAGGAGCAAGTCCAGTCGACTGGCCTGGAGTCGCGATATCCTTGTAGTAGAACCAGGTCGACTGCCAGCCTCTGACCGACTCAGGAAGGGTCATCGGAGGAAAGGAACTCCTTTTCCTCTTCTGGATACCCAAACCCCCACACATCTGGATAACGTGGGTTTTCTCGTCCTTCGAGTTTTCTTTCTTCACTGACTGGGATCGGATGGTGAAAATGTGCTTGAAAAGACCCTAGTGCGGTCGACACCCCAAGAAATTCTCGCACATGGACATGAATGTAGCAAGATACGTGATGGTGTTGGGAGTGAAATGATGGAGTTGGGCCCCGAAGAGATTCAAGAAACCCCAGAAAAAAGGATGCGGGGGTAGCAAGAAACCACGGTCGGCATGCATAGCAAGCAAAATGCACTCACCCGGTCGCGGCTGCGGCTCCGTCTCCCCCTCCGGCAACCGAGAAGCCTTGTGGACGATCAGCCCTGACTCGGCCAGCTCATTCAAATCCTCTTGTTGAATCGAAGATCGGATCCAATCACTTTAGATCCAACCTGGCGGCAGCCCCGAGCGCGATGAAGATCCCTGATTCGTCTTCTTGCCCTTCGCCGCCCCCGTCGCCTTCTTCGCGTGTTCCAGCGCCGCCTTCTTTTCCTTTCCCATGGCGGCGGAGCAGCGGCGTCGAGAGTGGAGAAGCCGGATGCGGTGGTGGAGCAAGAGGAAGAAGGAGAATGGACACGCACAGTGCATGCACCTCGCCTCGCCGCTTTTAAAGGCCCACTTCCGAGTGGCTGATGCGCGGGCCCGGGTGATCCTGTCAAATACCTCAACAGTCGCACACGAGATACGTGGCGAAAAAGGTGGCGCGGAAATCAAAACGTTCATGTTTATCGACTCCGCTTACCACGGCATGCTCCGTCCATCGCGCTTCCCCTGAAATTTCAAATCCCGCAAAATCTGGGATCCGCCGCAACCAGTCACGCCAAAGATTTCCCATCAAAGACAACACTCGACAGGTGGCGTTATAAAACCAATCGGCAATTTCTGAATCGATCAAGGCGACTGAAATGAAGCCGAAATTCCAACACTGACCTCTGTTCAGAAATGAATAGTTGGGAAACACAAGAGTCAAGACAAGATCAACTTCAACCTTCTTTTCACTCGGAACTCAATCCATTCGGGGAATAAGGATGAGGACATAGACCTGGGGTAGGGTAATAGGCCTGACCTATATGTCCTATCCAAGGTCACTGCCTTAGAAGCAAAGAAGCTCAAGAGACAACAGGGAGGGCCCAACAAGGGTGTCGAGTGCAATCCACTCGACCTACCAGTCACTCGGAGACTCCTCCTTCTTTGGGTCACTCGACCACACGATCATTCGACCATACAAGAATCCATTTGACATGTTTGAAGACCAAGAGTCGTCGAGAACAGCAATGGGCAAGCGTCCACTCTGTAATATTTAAGGCATTTAAGGCTAGCATTACCAATAACACCATCTCTTTATGTACCTTAAACTCCTTGTAACGTGGGTTGGCTGGGGTCCTGGCGCCGCACTCTATATAAGCCACCCCCCTCCACTACGACAAGGGTTCGCACCTTCTGTAAACACACACACACACACACACACACACAAACACATACGTAATCCAATCGACCGCCTCAGGGCACCGAGACGTAGGGCTGTTACTTCCTCCGCGAAGGGCCTGAACTCGTAAAACTCATGTGTACAACTTCGCCATAGCTAGGACCTTGCCTCCTCATACCTACCCCCCCATTCTACTATCATCCTTAGATCCACGACAAATCCTATGGTTCAGAATGCACGAATTCGCGTCTACAGTATCCACCATGTAGCTGGTTGTTCATTCTAGAGAAATCTAGGCCCACCCGAATTGTTTATTCCAGGACGTCGTGTTTGTGCACTGCAAGGTTGGGCCACGTAGATAGAAGGATGTTGTCCGGCCATGGACTGATGGACCTACAGTGCAGCAAACCATAGTCACGCCATACTTTCGGTCCTGTACTCCTATCTCCATCCTTCTCCTAGAGTGTATCAAAGTACTGGTAGCTTTGCATCCCGTCCGTCCATGAAATAGCATTTTTTTAGGGAATACCACATGTATATGATAGTACAATGGTGAAGTCATCTATCACACTGCACAAATACATGACATGGAAAAAATTATGTTACCAAGTTTTGCAACCATGAAAATATTTTCTACAACCGTGGAGCTGCAGTGTGATAGATGTGAAAATACTTTCTACAACCATATGCACGTACCCACGTACTAGTAATATACTAGTTGTAGTTGTCAAAACGAATAGTACTGCACCGTCCACTACACGCCCGGCTGAACACGCCTCCTCGCCTCCATCAAACCCCTCCGTTAAACCCACATGCAAATCGAGAAACCTACTCCGGCCCGCGGGAGGAAATTTGCCGGTTGCCGTTGGAGAATAATAGATTCACGTCCAATCCATTTGAGTTCAATGCGTGTATGATTCTCCCTCTATAAAAAGTTAATTGCATCCTTAATATTGTATTCTACGTACTCTGTGGGTTCCATTGTCAGTACAGTGTACATGACTTGCAGGCTGGCTACAGATTTGTACAAGAAGTTAAAAAGAAACAAATCCATCCTTAATCATGTATTCTAAGTACTCTGTGGGTTCCACTGCCAGTACAGTAGCGAAAGAAGTATAGTATATATTAAAAAATATAAAAAGCTAAAGTTTAGGACAGAATCCGAACTCAGGTCATCACGCTGTGAGCATCCAGCCCGGACCAGTACACTAGGTGTTGGTTGCGGAGAATGCAAGCGATAAACCTTTATAACAATGAGCCCGTCCGTTGTAACGGATCCAAAGTAGAATAATACATATTCACAAATTTGAAAGAAAACAGTTTACTTTTGATATACGTATCACTAAAAATATCTTATGTTTCACTCCAAACAATTTACTTTTGATATAACAATGATTGGACCAGTACTGTGATCACTCAAGCAAGTTGTCTGACTTCAATATGACCCTACGCTGCTGGTATGTGTCTCGTAAGTCAAGCGGCGTGTTGTAGTCATCATCACCTGTCCACTTCCCGCAGCACATATTCGCTTCTCCATCTTTGTCCGATCTTCCATCCCTGCTAAGGCACCTCCACCCTTGTCCAATCTTCCATCCCCGCTAAGGCGCCTCCCCCCTTGTCCGAAACCCAAGCGCTAACAATGGCAGAACCGAGCAGCGTCCGCCGAAAGAGTGGCTGGAATTCGCTCCCCACAGAGTTAATCAAGATCATTGTTTCACGTGTGGACAATCTCAATACCATGCCACTCGCCGCATGCTCATCGGGGTTGTACCGTTTACTCAAAGCCCTCAGGCCGGAGCTTTTTAAGCCAGCTCCTTGCTTGCTGATGTCGCCTGATCTTCAGAAATGGCATGTCACACAGCATAACGATCGTAGGGTGGCAAGCATCAACCCCCTTGACTGCGATCCGATCCCCGTCACCCTCAACTACATTAACAGTATGTACTGGGTCGGCATGAACACGTCTTGGATGGTGCTCGTCGACGGTCGCGGCAGCTGGATGCTCATGGAGGTCTACACCCAGCGATTGATCCCCCTTCCTTCGATTAACACTACACTACTTTGGCACCGCGGCCCAGAATACTCGGAATCTTACAGTAGCCAACAGGATACCAAGTTTCATTTGCTCAAGGTTGTAATCTGTCAAGTGCCCACAAGATCTGTCAATTATAAAGACTTCAGGCTAATTGCGTTCTTCAACCACGGTCTCGCCTATCAGACAGGTCGCTGCGGTAAGTGGATAAATTTGCATGTCCATCTCAAGATCATACATCCTCCATGGTTCTCTGATGCCATTGAACACAAGGGACTCATTTACACTATCGACTCCTTCTATGGCTGGACGTATTGTTGGCCTACTCCAGTCATCGCTACAAATGGATGTTATAGCAGTATGTTACTTTCCTATGATATCATGATGGCTTGCTTATATTACTGTCAACATTTACTAAAAAAATATTCATGCTCATAGCATGCCGTTCTTAAGATTGACTACATCAAGAGCCCTTTTTTATTTGACTCCAACCTTTTTTAGGGTTATTTGACTCCAACTTGATATGATGTTGTAGGCCGCCTGGTGTCCCTACCCTTCCTAATCCCAGAACCTTTCAAAGAAAAGTGGCATGGCAGTTGCAGGTGGTTCCTGGCTCGATCAGACGATGGTGAACAATTGATGATCATTCGCACGTATCGGACGTGTTGTTTCACGGAATACAATCACAGTCATTGCAAGGTCTTTGAGCAGGATCCCAGATTCTCTAGGCCTTCAGGAATTTTTGACTGGAGGTTGGTAAGTAGCCTTGGTACACGCTCTCTGTTTGTCAGACTGAATTATCCGATTAACCAGGAGATAACCGACGGCAAGGATCATGATGGCAGCACGGTTTCGTTCATCAGGCAAAACTGTGTGTACACAGCGTACCATGCGTCTCTACATGCACCATACCCTGATATGTGTCGCCACGCTCTGCAGCCCAAAGTAGGAGAGAGGGTCGCAAGTATCAGACTTCGACCTGCTGGCTGGAGTTTCCCCCGTCAGGCACCCATCTGGTTCAAGCCGTCAGCCAATCTCCACAGCTTAATAAATAGTAACGACTAACTGAGCCAGTTAGTTAGATGCATACACTTGGTGTAGTAGGATCTTTATTTAGTTTGATGCATACACTTGTTCTTTTTTGGTAGCACTTTTGTAATGATGGATGATGTTTGGTTTGGAAGAGAGAGTCGCGTCTTCACTCTTCTGGCCTGCTTACTGCTTCTGTTGCACCCCCAGCCCTGGTTGCTGCTGCTGTTTTCAATGTACAACCAGTAATATTTCGTCTGTTGGTTGAATAAATGTGTTCTTAGAACGACAAACACAATGTTTTGGAAGTCGTTACACGGTTCGATTCTTTAGTGCCCCGTACCGTACGTAGCGCATACTATTTTTCATATGGAACACATTTTCCACTTGTTGATAACATGCAGACCACAGATGAAGGCCCAATAGAGAAGCCCATAATTAACTGGAAGGGAGGCTCTCACATGAATCCGGCCCAGGTACATGCTCATGGCCCCCTAAACATAAATAAGTAAATAAATAAATAAAGCTAAATGCTCATGCACCAGTTCTTTAAATTCACGATTTAACAGGAGGATACTATTTCCTATGATAGTGTCGTTACATTCAGTCGATATTATTCTTCGGCAAAGATAGCAACCAGTCTTCTTTCTCCCAGCATTTTCTTCCTGCAACCAGCGGACCCATGCAAATCATAGTCAACGTCGTAAATAGATCTGGTCCATTTTCATTTTTCAATAAGAATGTCCAACCTAGCCCAACACATTGGCGGCAACACTTTATCCTCCGCCTTGGTGCGCTCACCGTGGCGCCACCGTCCGGCCCTGTCAACATAGTGAATCGGGAGAGGACTGTAGTTGTGAGTATGACAGTACGGACCCACCAGGTCCACTCCCGAACACAAGAAAGCGCCTCTTTTACTACTCAGATGAACCCCTCATTTTTTTACTCTAATCCACCCTGCTGATATCTGGGACCCACATCATTTTCAATGTATAGTCAATTAACGACAGAATTGCACCACTTTTTATTAGTAGTAATTCGGAGGAGCAGGCTATAAACTGGGTTGTGCGGTCTCTATGGCCCGTCTAACAACATGACCAGCTCAGCAGTTTTTTCTTTGGGAAAATAGGTAGCCCAGTATTTATTTTTGAAGAATACCCAAGCTAGGCCTATTTGTTTTCTTCGACTTACTAGGCTGCAAATCTTTCAAGACAAGGAGGGATGCATTCCGGCCTGGCCAAAGAGTATGGTCAGTGTCTGTTAAAAGTAATATCAAAAGGGGTTGAAAATTCCAAAAAAAATAGCAAATGGGATATTAGTTTCTTTTTTTGCTTTTGTTCTTCACTGATACCTTATACTCCCTCTGTCCCAAAATTCTTGTCTTAGATTAGTCTAGATACGGCTGTATCTAATACCAAAACATGACTTGATACATCTGTATTTAGACAAATCTAAGACAAGAATTTTGGGATGGAGGGAGTATTTCATTGGATTTAACATGACATAGTACTAATTTATTTTTAAATTTGTTTCAGTATGGCTACTAATTTTTGGATTAAGAATATTTTTTCCTCAGGAAAACTTTGCGAATTTTCAAAATTCCCCACATATTTAGTTAATTATTTAACCCTGGTACTGACCAGAAAATGGGCAGCAATTCTAAAAATGGAAAACGGGCTGCAATAGATTCCATATGAATTAGAAAATGAGTAAAAATTATAAAAATAATAGCAAATGGGTTGTACACGCCCCAGATTTCGAGGTTGGCTTGTTTACACACGGCTTTGTCAGTCAACACACGATTCTAGCAGCAGTGACTGTTGGATGTCCATCCAACGGCCGACGTGCTTCTTCAATCTCTTATCTTCCTGCTCTAGCTGCCTAAACTAGCATCAGCAGGACTGCCTGCTCCCTCCTCTTGTGGCCCGTTGTGATGTCGCGCAGGCTTCCCGGGCCCACCCTACTCCCTCCGCTGGGCTGGCTGCACGCAATCAACTGCCTCCTTATTACGCGAAAAAAATGATTCCTCCCACTAACATCTGGGGCGCACCGGTTGGGTGCCTGACCTATGGGCCTACTAAGTTGACGCATACGCAAGGCTTCTCAACTTAGTCAAGAAACGATTCTAGCAGCAGTAACCGTTGGATTTGAATCGAACGGTCATGTTGCTTCTTCAATCGCTGCTCTTCTTGCACCAGCCGCCCAAACCAGTGCCAGGGAGATTGCCTGCTCCTGCCTCCAGTGGTCGGCTGTGCTGCCGTTGAGACCTCACCGCCCCCTACTACTCCCACCGCTAGCCAGGCCCCGCGGGGACGGCGGTCTCACACCGCAGCCGAACCAGTGAACCCTCGTACACCTCTCGCGTGGGCATCAACTGCCACGTCTTCCCCGGCTCTGCGTCGTCCCCTTCGTAGGCCTCGCCGTCGTCCATCACCTTGGTGCTCTCGGTGCGGCATGGTCAATGTGGTCAATGACCAACTTCCATCGGAAGAGTATTGTACGTGGAGAGGCTGACAGCTGGGTCCACGGCCACAGCTGGGTCCACGGCCATAGCCCAGTTTTTTGTGATTTTCCAAGTGAGCCGCTTTGTCACGCCTGTTGGGCCGCAAATCTTTCAAGATGAGGAGAGCTTCATTCGGTTGGCCGAAAAATGGCCTATTAGTAATGAGAAATGGGTTGTACATTTTTAAAACACATCAAACAGGCAATTAGTTTCAAATTTCTTTTTTTTCATTCTGAGATTTTAAATTGCATTGATTTTTATGTGTGGACAATTTGTTGGATTTTATATTGATATATATTTATTTTTAAAATCAGTTTGAACGTGACTCAAAATTTCGGGATTAAAAACAGTTCGGACCGCACCGAAATATGCAAAATTTCGTATATTTTTTAACCGTGGCCACAATATGGGCTATAATGCTAACAAAAAGAATATGGGCTCCAAAAAAACCTTAAGAATTAGCAAATGGGCTGTAAATTATTAGAAATAATGGCAGATGGGTTGTATGTTGTTTTCCACAGATTTGAGGCTTTCCTAAAAAAGGTTGACGCACAAGCAGTGACTATTGGATGTCCATCCAACGGCCATCGTGCTTCTTCAATCTCCACTCTTCCTACTCCAGCCGCTCAAACAAGCGCCGGCGGGACTGCCTGCTCCCTCCTCCCCGCGGCCGGCTCTGCTGCCGCGCAGGCCTCACCGCCCCACCATACTCCCATTGCTAGCCTAGCCATCCCTCTACTCACCCACACTTGCTATTATTCTCCGGCGACGGCAGACGAACCAATAAACCCTCGTACAGTCGTACTCCCCTCCGCATGGGAAACAACTGCTGAGTCTTCCCTAGCTCCGTGTCATTCCCTTCCTAGGCCTCGCCGTCGTCCATCGCCCTGGTGCTCTCAGCGTGGCCTGGTCAACATGGTCAACGACCGACATGCATCTGAAGTGGACTGTGCATGGAGAGGTTGACAGCTGGGTCCACGGCCGCACGCAAGGAAATGCCTCCTTATTATGTGCAAAATAATGATTCCTCCACCTGACATCTGGGACCCACTGAAAGGGCCTCTGTATTTCGCGAAAAAAAGGTTACCGCCGCTGACAGCTCGGACCCACCAGCTATATCTTCGCACACAAGGAAGTGCCTCTTTATTACGCACAAAAAATGAATACTCCCCCTGCTAGCTGGGACCTAGTATAGTGGGAGGCTCACTTGTGGGCCTACTAAGTTGACGGGGACGGAGGGCTTTGTCAACTTAGTCAATATGCACGATTCTAGCTCCCTTGACCGTACGATGTCCATCCAACGGCCGTAGTGCTTCTTCAACCTCTGGTCTTCTTGCTCCAGCCGCCCAAACCAGCGCCGGTCGTGCCTCGTGCTCCTGCCTCCCGTGGCCGGCTGCGATGCCGCGGAGGCCTCACTGCCCCCTACTACTCCCACCGCTGGACAGGCCATCCCTCTACTCACCCACACCCCCTGTTATTCTGCAGCGACGGCAGCCTCACACCGCAGCCGAACTAGTGAACCCTCGTACTCCTCTCCGCGCTGGCTTCCACGGCCATGTCTTCCCCGGCTCTGCTTCATCCCCTTCCTAGGCCTCGCCACCGCCTTGGTGCTCTCGGCGCAGCATGGTCAACATGGTCAAGGAACGGCTTCCATCGGACGTGGACTGTACATGGAGAGGCTGACAGCTGGGTCCACGGCCGTAGCAAGGAAGTGCCTCCTTATTACGCACAAAATAATTATTCCTCCACCTAATAGCGGGGACCCACCGGACGGGCCACCGTATTTCGCGAAAAAACGTTTCCCCCTGACTGCTGGGACCCACCAGCTACATCTTCGCATGCAAGGAAGTGCGTCCGGGCAAAAAAATGATTCGCCCCCCTAACTGCTGGGACCCACCAACAACATCTTCGCACGCAAGGAAGTGCCTGACAGTCGGGACCCACCTGGTCGAAGCGTACGTAGCATTGTCATTCTGGTCACGAACGTGTACGTACATACTGGTCGATGTAGAGGCGTGCACGTGTCGTAGTAGAGGCACCGCACGTAGCATGTACACGTACGTACAGTGGTCAGTGTGCAAGAAAGAAAATACGGCCACAAACGTACATATGGGCAGGGTCTCGAACGCCTACTCGCGCATACGTACGGCCAGGGCTCGTGTACATGGCTGGGTCGGAATAGAGAAACTGCGTCGTCGTCGTGTTCATGGGGAGCCAACCGGCTGGGTCAGAACAGAATGTGTCGTCGTGTTCATCGGGAGGGCTTGGATGGAACAGCCGATGGAAACGAGGCCTGGCGTATCGCAGAATGGAGGAAACGGCCTTGTGTTCGACCGGCCACGGTCGAAACAAGATCCTGTTCATCGGGAGGGGTCTGGCGTACCACAAAACGGAGGAACAGACCTCGTACGGTCGAAACGGGGGTCCTGTTGATCAATAGGGGTGGCGTACTTCAAGACAGAGGAAACGGACTTGCGTTGGAGCGCTACGGTCGAAATGGGGGTCCTGTTCATCTGGAGGGGTGTGGCGTACCACAAAACGGGACTCTATGGGATACTGTTCATCTCCACCGTCGACCCCCTCCAACCTCCACTGTAACGCCTCGAGACCGATGTGCCAGGTGTCCTCCAGTTATTCGTTGTTGTTGCCTTGTCATTGCTTGCATGTCATGCATTGCATATCATGTCATCATGTGTATTTCATTTGCATACATGTTCGTCTCATGCATCCGAGCATTTTCCCCGTTGTCCGTTTTGCAATCCGGCGCTTCTATGTCACCCGGTGCCCCTTTCTACCTCTTTTCGTGTGAGGGTGTTAAACATTTTCGAATTGGACCGAGACTTGTCATGCGGCCTTGGTTTACTACTGGTAGACCACCGGTCAAGTTTCGTGCCATTTGGACTTCTTTTGATACTCCAATGGTTAACCGAGGGACCGAAAAGGCCTCATGTGTGTTGCAGCCCAACACCCCTCCAAAGTGGCCCAAAACCCACTTAAACCCCATCCATCATCTCGGTCATTCGATCACGATCGCGTGGCCGAAAACCGCACCTCATTTGGACTCTCCTAGCTCCCTCTACCTATATATATGTGCAACCCTTCCAAATTCACGGACGAAACCCTAGATCTCACCTCTCTCCGCACCGCCGAACATGTCCGCCCGCCGGTGGACGCGTCCACCCCACCGCCACCTCACTCTGTCCAATCAAAAGGTGCCACGTCAGCTCCGCCGCCCCTCTCCTCCCCTCAGGCGCCGCCACTTGTCACCGCTGCCTCTCTCCACCGCGCGGGCCCGCGGCGCCCAGAGCGCTCGCTCCTCCGTGCGCCTGCCACCGATCCCCGCCGCCGACCGCCGCCCCGCGCTGCCACCGCCATCGCCGGCAGCTGCCTTCGCTCGTCGGAGCGCGCCCCATCACCCGAACGCCTCCCTGCCGCTGTCCCGGAGTGCTCCGGCCTCGATCCGAGCCCGAGGAGGAGCCCGCCGCCGCCTGCTTCCAGATCCGGCGCCACCTGCCGTGGCTCCGGCCATCCCCATCGCCGGAGTCTCCTAGCGCCGCCGCCGCCATGGATCGGGAGGAGCCCGATCCAGCCGACCTCCTCCCCGATTGCTCCATTGACCGGCCTCGCGGAGGCCCAGCAGCATCGGCCCAGATCGCCTGGCTCGGCCTGCCTCTCCGTCCTTTTGGGCCGAGCCCATGGTGAGCTACGCCGCTATATCCTGCCTGTGCGTCGTTTTACTATTTGACGCTCGCTAAAATTCGTCTAAGTCCTGAACATTTTCAGATTCATATGCCTCTTTTCATCATGTCATAACTCATCACCCGTTGCTCCGATTCGCGCGTGTAGCATATCAAAATGTTCGCCTCGACGAGTACATCATTTCTTCTCACTGCATCATTTTCATTTGAGCTCATCTTGATGCCTGGAATGCAGTTGGAAGAGGGCTATGTGAGGAATTTGTCCGATCTGTTTCAGCAAATGGCATTTTGTCATTTTTGCCATGTTTAATGTGTCCATGATATGATCTAGAGCTCTACATGTGTTTTTTTATATGCCATGCCATCTTTAAAGGGGTGTATGCCATGTATTTTTTTGACATTTGTGGTGACTAGCACAAGCATGCAAAGTAGCGTAATCGTTATGCCATATGTTCATGTTGTTTCCTAGTGATCCGTGCCTCTTTTGAGGATGATCATTAAGGATGTTTTGTTAACATTGTGGTGCTATATCCATCCATGTATTTGTTTGCATTTATGGAGCACCCTAGCTTGAGTCAATCGAGCTCTACTTTTGCTATAAAATGTTCCTGGCAGATTGTTAACTTGTTTAGCGATTTTGCCAAGGATGTTGCTATTGATCCGTGCAATCTATGTTGTAGTTATTGCCATGTCTAGCTTCTATGCCATATCTTCTTGATGGGTGTATGCTTAGTTTGTCATGCCATGCTCTGTAGTGAGTGCATCGAGCTCGTAAACATGCCCACTCGTTAACTGATTTGCATGCTCCAGTTTTTCACTAAGTCTGAGATCTGTTTATGTTTTTGCTATGTTCACATGCTTGCAATTGTATTCTCTGATCCCTTTTGGCTCAAGGTCACTAAGGGCCTTTTGTTAAGTGCTTTGAGTAGCTTCATGCCATGCCTTGTTTTGCCATGTTATGTTCCTGTATCATGTAGTTTTCATGCTCTAAAGTGTGCTTCCTGATGATAAATTCCAGACTTGTGTTAATTTCACTAAGTCTGAAACCTGTTATCTTTTGCACTTTTGCCATGCTTGTTTGAACCTGTTAATGAGTGAATTAGCCGTAGCTCAGTGTTCATCTTTTGTCAAGCATCTTGAGTGAATCCCATCCATGTATCTTTTTGCCATGTTTGAGTGTTGTAGCATACTTATCTTGATGCATTTCGATGGCTACTTGCTGTTTATCGCAGACCGGTGCCATATTTGTTTTGCTTGCCATTTCCAAACCGTGCATCCGATTCCGGTGATCTTTATATTGATTTCAGCCGAAATCACCTCACCTTTCCAGTGGCACTCTTGGGTTTCCAAGTTTAGGCCAGGTTCAATCATTCCTTTGCAATCATGCATATGCATCGCATACCGCATCCCGCATATCATACCATGTTCATGTGTTGCTTGTGTACTATGTTGTGTGCTTCTTTCCGGTGTTGCTTCTTCGGTTTGGTTCCG
This sequence comes from Triticum dicoccoides, assembly GCF_002162155.2. Classification (NCBI taxonomy): domain Eukaryota; kingdom Viridiplantae; phylum Streptophyta; class Magnoliopsida; order Poales; family Poaceae; genus Triticum; species Triticum dicoccoides. The sequence goes on from NC_041380.1 coordinate 429,523,722, forward strand.
GTAACGTCGCGTTTGTGAGGACCCGTTCCACTACGTCCGTTTGTCTTCTAAATGGACTCGTTCTTCTTCCTTGCGGGATTTCAGGCAAGATGACCATACCCTCGAAATCACTTCTATCTTTGCTTGCTAGTTGCTCGCTCTTTTGCTATGCCTATGCTGTGATACCTACCACTTGCTTATCATGCCTCCCATATTGTTAAACCAAGCCTCTAATCCACCTTGTCCTACCAAACCGTTGTTTGGCTATGTTACCGCTTTGCTCAGCCCCTCTTATAGCGTTGTTAGTTGCAGGTGAAGATTGGAGCTTGTTCCATGTTGGAACATGGATATTTTGTTGGGATATCACAATATCTCTTATTTAATTAATGCATATATATACTTGGTAAAGGGTGGAAGGCTCGGCCTTATGCCTGGTGTTTTGTTCCACTCTTGCCGCCCTAGTTTCCGTCATATCGGTGTTATGTTCCCGGATTTTGTGTTCCTTACGCGGTTGGGTTATAATGGGAACCCCTTGACAGTTTGCTTTGAATAAAACTCCTCCAGCAAGGCCCAACCTTGGTTTTACAATTCGCCACCTAGCCTTTTTCCCTTGGGAGTCGCACATCCCGTGGGTCATCTTAATTTTTAAAACCCCCGGGCCAGTGCTTGTCTAAGTGTTGGTCCAACCCAGAGCACTATGCGGGGCCGTCCCTTGGCAACTTGGGTTACATTGGCTCCCGTACGCTTAGCTTATCCGGTGTGCCCTGAGAACGAGATATGTGCAGCTCCTATCGGGATGTCGGCGCATCAGGTGGTCTTGCTGGACTTGTTTTACCATTGTCGAGGATGTCTTGTAACCGGGATTCCGAGTCTGATCGGGTCTTCCCGCTACAAGGAATATCCTTCGTTGACCGTGAGAGCTTGTGATCGGCTAAGTTGGGACACCCCTGCAGAGTTTGAACTTTCGAAAGTCGTGCCCGCGCTTATGGGTAGATGGGAATTTGTTAATGTCCGGTTGTAGAAAACCTAAAGTTTACCTTAATTAAAATGCACCAACCGCGTGTGTAACCGTGATGGTCTCTTCTCGGCGGAGTCCGAGAAGTGAACCCGGTGTTGGAGTTATGCTTGACGTAGGTTGTTCTAGGATCACTTCTTGATCATAGATGTTCGACCATGCTTTTGCCTTCTCTTCTCGCTCTCATTTGCGTATGTTAGCCACCATATACGCTAGTCGCTTGCTGCAGCTCCACCTCATACCTTTTACCCTACCTATAAGCTTAAATAGTCTTGATCACGAGGGTGTGAGATTGCTGAGTCCCCGTGACTCATAGATACTTCCAAAACCAGCTTGCAGGTGCCGTTGAACCGTGAAGATGACACAACCGAACTCAAGGAGGAGCTCATTTAAGATCATGTTCATTATGTCGTTTCCGTTTCCAGTTGATCAGTAGTGGAGCCCAGTTGGGGTCGATCGGGGATCTGCGTAGCTTTTGGGGTAGTCTTCTTTTATTTTGCTTCCGTAGTCAGACCTTGATTGTATCTGGTTGATGTAATGCTTTATTCATGTAATTGTGAGAAGTGGCGATTGTAAGCCAACTATTTATCTCTTTCCCTTATGTATTACATGGGTCTTGTGAAGATTACCTCACTTGCGACATTTCTTTCAATACGGTTATGCCTCTAAGTCGTGCTTCGACACATGGGAGATATAGCCGCATCGAGGGCGTTACAAGTTGGTATCAGAGCCGTCGCCGACCTTAGGAGCCCCCTGCTTGATTGAATCGCTGGCGTTATTGAGTCTAGAAATGTTTTGAGTCATTTAGGAATTATATATATCAGAGAGTTTAGGAATTCTTTTTACTCCTCAGTCCCTTCGTCGCTCTGGTGAGGCATCCTGACGTAGAGTTTTGACTCTTCTCTACTCAAATTTCACTCAAAAAAAATTAGGATCACGCGGGTATCTTGGAATCGTTCCGATGGTTTTGTGACGAGAACATTGTTCTTGGTGCCTCCTGACATTTAGGGGTTGTGGAAGTGTCCCGAGGAGTTGAGCTCCGAGGTGTTGTCATCACAATTTTATCGTTACAGTTCTGGAATACCTGAGATTAGTTTCACCGACATCGAAAATCTCTTTTATGCAGTTGTTGGTGAGATAACCTCGACGCCACCCAGTACTGGGGCGGGAGTTCGGGAGTATTGCCATAACTCGTATAACGGATGCTTTTCGAAGGTTGAGGTAGATGATTTCCTAAGGTTTCTTCGTTATGTGTTGAAGGATGGATACAGCTGGATGTAGGATTTGTTAGTTTTGGGTGAGATATTATGCTTCCCCTGTATCCCCAACACCTGATTGCATAACCGGAAAATTTCGGGAGTTTATAAGTGGGAATTCAAGTAGCTCTTAGTATATCTTTCCGACAGATGTATGATATGAAATTGGGGTTCGACGTCTAGTGGTCCGCCTATCCACGGTTGGTTTTACAGTGGTCTCGTTGTGTCTTAAAGAGTCCTTGGCTATGCCGACTCGGACGCTTCATATGTCATGTGCACTTCCTTGTACATGATGGTGCTGTACGATCGAGCCCGTGTAGGCCCCACCACGAAAACTTTGGACGAAATCTCTATCATATGTTTGTTCCGGCTTATTCTGCAAGCCAATCCTTTGTTTTTGTTTTGAGTTGTCGTATTCGAGTTGCTTCGAAGTCAAATGTTGATTCCATACCTTTTCCTAAGCGGTGTTCTCATACTCCGATGTGAATACAAATCCTTCATGATAATCGAGATTGTCATGTCAATCCTTTTCAACCGGCGTGTTTCTCTTCAAGTGGATCCGATCACTTCAACATTCGCAAGACCAATTATCAGTTCTTCTCAACGGTGTTTGTTTCATCCGTCTCCAAGTTGCCTTTTTTTCCCGCCCACCCACCCTTTTTCTTCAAGGACTCAGATTTCTTGATCAAGTGTCCATCTTATTCATCTGAAGTCTCTTCTTTCTTTTCTTTCAATGTTCTTACCCGGTGTTTCTCATGAAGATTTTAACGGAGCTTCAAGTTCATCATTCTTCGTTCCTTTTTCTCCTACGGTGGATTCAATTCAAGCTTTTGGTGCTTCTTTACACTTTTCCTCATTTCTATGCCTTTTTGTGCTAGTGGACCTCTTAATCGTCCATTTCTTGCTATTCAATGATTCTGGAGTGCTAAAGATATCTTAGAAAGATCTTCTTGTCTTTCAAGATCAGTTCAACCTATTTCGAGGTTGTTATCTCATTCTAGCCATTTAAATCTTACCGGTGCATTCTCTCTTTTAAATCGTTCTACGGTGTTTCTTTTGAGTGGGCCCTAACCCATAGGTCTTTTTCCAGGATCTTACCTGACTCTTCTAATTCTATCGGAGCTATTCTAAAAATTTCTTTTTGAAGTTTGACGTAAGAATGATTTATCATCAGTCAAATGTCTTTCTCCAAGATCTTTCAAATTCATTTCATTGTTGATTCAACTTTTCTACTCTTCTTTATTCCAGAGTGTCTCAACAATTCACGGTGGTGTTTGTCGTCGTCATTCTCAGATTTTGAAGACCGAAGAAGAGTTTTTCCTCCATATCTTATCCGTTCTCTCGAAGATTCGTCATTCTAGCTTGTTGCCTTCCTCTCATAACTATTTTTGATTGTGAGAATTCTTTTCACCCATCCGGAGCAATTCAAGAGTCTTCTCAGTTTGATTATCCGGAGTCCATAAATTTAGGTTTATTCATTCCAGCTTTCAGCTCTCATACTCAAAATCTTACCGGTGCATCATTCAACTACGCTCTCTAATCAGCTCGTAATCTCTTCGTTCTCATGGATCTAAATTCTCTCAAACATCTTCGTTCATTTGCTAATTCTTACCGGTGATTCACCCCTTTACTTCGTTCATTTCCAATTCTTACGGTGGCTATTCAGGATTTTTCTTCCTTGCTATAACATCTAGTTATTCGTTGTCAATCCTAACGGTGGTTCGTGCAAGAGTTCTCGTCATTCGTTATCGTATATATTCATTCGTTCTTCCCAATCCTACCGGTAACTTGTAGAAGACGTTCTCAAGTTATGCTATATCTATCTTAATCCTTTCTACGAGAATAAGTAGTGTGCCAAATCCATTGTTTATCATCAATTTAATTGATGAAGGACAAGCATAATGTAATTCTTATTCTTGTTTCATCCTAATGATTAATTCTTTATTCCGGAGGCCCTTCCAATTCTCGGTTTCATTTGTTTCATCTTCTCTTTTTCCCGGAGTTCCAACCTCTTTCAATTATATTATCACGGAGATCTCTATCTAAATCATTGCAAGGCTTCAATCTTATTCTTTTCATCATTCAATTATTTTGGATCATTCTTTTATTACTGGAGTTCTTCATGAAGGTTCTACATGATGGATTCATCAAGGATTTAATTCCTTCTCGAAGTGTTCATCGACATTCTTTGCTAAGAAGCTCAAGTTTTCTTCATCTTGCTATTCGGAGTGCAATTATTTCTTCCGTATCATTGGAGGTGGTATTATGTCATTCTTGATAATTTGAGTTCATGTTTCATGATTCACACATTGTTAAGAATGAGGTATTTTAAATCCATCAATCTCTTCATTGGAATTATCTTGGGTTATATTTCACCTAAAACTTTCCCTAAGGATTGTTGCTAATTATGGTGCTTATAAATGATCCAATTTCTTCATTTATCCTCCCGGGGAAATAAGTTTCTCGTCTCCTTGTTGATATCAATCCAATCTATTATTTTTCGTCAGTGGCAGAATTTCACCTCATAATTTGAGATGTATTCCATAGGACCATATTAAGCTTATTCTTTTTCGTTCTTGGTGTTCCAACAACTCCATTCGACCCTTCTCCTAAGGATGCCTTCTCAAACTCTTTTGTGACAGAAGTTGGCATTTTCTTCTCCATTCTTTTATTTCAATTATCTATATTCTATTCTTTCATTCCGGAGGCCTTGTGATGTTGCTCTTTTCAATCGTCATCTCGAATTGTGAAGAACATGTTCTTTTCATGCTTATCCATTTAACCGGAGTGTGTGCCTGCTTCTCAAGTTCTTTCATTTTATCAAGTCTTGCATCCCTTCTCAACCGGAGTGCTGTTAGAATTTCTTCTTCCTTGTTCCTCTTTCTTAATGGAGTGCTTTCAACTTTATTCTTCTCCATGGCTTTCTTTCTTTCATTTTGCTCAACCTTTTCAAGGTTCTTTGGTTTCACTCGTTTGTCAAAGAAGCAACTTAGTTTTACCTCTTCTCTTTCTCTTCCATTTTTCCCTCCGGTGCCATTCTAGATCTCGGGATGAGATCCTCTCGTAGTGGTGGAGTGTTGTAACGCCCCGAGACCGATGTGCCAGGTGTCCTCCAGTTATTCGTTGTTGTTGCCTTGTCATTGCTTGTGTGTCATGCATTGCATGTCGTGTCATCATGTGCATTTCATTTGCATACATGTTCGTCTCATGCATCCGAGCATTTTCCCTGTTGTCCGTTTTGCAATCCGGCGCTTCTATGTCACCCGGTGCCCCTTTCTACCTCTTTTCATGTGCGGGTGTTAAACATTTTTGGATTGGACCGAGACTTCTCATGCGGCCCTGGTTTACTACCGGTAGACCGTCGGTCAAGTTTCGTGCCATTTGAACTTCGTTTGATACTCCAATGGTTAGCCGAGGGACCAAAAAGGCCTCATGTGTGTTGCAGCCCAGCACCCCTCCAAAGTGGCCCAAAACCCACTTAAACCCCCTCTGTCATCTCGGTCGTTCGATCACGATCGCGTGGCCGAAAACCGCACCTCATTTGGACTCTCCTAGCTCCCTCTACCTATATATATGTGCAACCCTTCCAAATTCGCGAACGAAACCCTAGATCTCACCTCTCTCCGCGCCGCCGGACAT
>NC_041380.1:429529896-429562107 GCF_002162155.2 Triticum dicoccoides
GTCAGCTCCGCCGCCCCTCTCCTCCACTCAGGCGCCGCCACTTGTCACCGCCGCATCTCTCCACCGCGCGGGCCCGCGGCGCCCAGAGCCGGCCCGCCCGGGCCCGAACCCCCGTCGGCCGAACGCCTCCTCGCCGCCGTCCCGGAGTGCTCCGGCCTCGATCCGAGCCCGAGGAGGAGCCCGCCGCCGCCTACTTCCAGATCCGGCGCCGCCCGCCGTGGCTCCGGCCATCCCCGTCGCCGGAGTCTCCCAGCGCCGCCGCCGCCATGGATCAGGAGGAGCTGGATCCAGCCGACCTCCTCCCCGATTGGCTCCGTTGACCAGCCTCGCGGAGGCCCAGCAGCACCGGCCCAGATCGCCCGGCTCGGCCTGCCTCTCCTTCCTTTTGGGCCGAGCCCATGGTGAGCTACGCCGCTATATCCCGCCTGTGCGTCATTTTACTATTTGACGCTCGCTAAAATTTGTCTAAGTCCTGAAAATTTTCAGATTCATATGCCTCTTTTCATCATGTCATAACTCATCACCCGATTCGCGTGTAGCATATCAAAATGTTCGCCTCGACGAGTACATCATTTCTTCTCATTGCGTCATTTTCATTTGAGCTCGTCTTCATGCCCGAAATGCTGTTGGAAGAGGGCTATGTGAGGAATTTGTCCGATCTGTTTCAGCAAATGGCATTTTGTCATTTTTGCCATGTTTAATGTGTGCATGATATGATCCTGAGCTCTACATGTGTTTTGTTATATGCCATGCCATATTTACAGGGTTGTATGCCACATGTTTTTTGACATTTGTGGTGACTAGCACAAGCATGCAAAGTAGCGTAATCGGTAATGCTGATTTCAGGGACTTAGAATTTCACTAAGTCCTTGTTCTGCTTTTTTCGTTATGCCATATGTTCATGTTGTTTCCTAGTGATCCGTGCCTCTTTTGAGGATGATCATTAAGGATGTTTTGTTAACATTGTGGTTCTATATCCATCCATGTCTTTGTTTGCATTTATGGAGTAGCCTAGCTTGAGTCAATCGAGCTCTACTTTTGCTATAAAATGTTACTGGCAGATTGTTAACTTGTTTAGCGATTTTGCCGAGGATGTTGCTATTGATCCGTGCATGCTATGTTGTAGTTATTGCCATGTCTAGCTTCTATGCCATGTCTTCTTGATGGGTGTATGCTTGGTTTGTCATGCCATGCTATGTAGTGAGTGCATCGAGCTCGTAAACATGTCTACTCGTTAACTGATTTGCATACTCCAGTTTTTCACCAAGTCTGAGATCTGTTTATGTTTTTGCTATGTTCACATGGTTGCAATTGTATTCTCTGATCCCTTTTGGCTCAAGGTCAAAGGGACTTTTGTTAAGTGCTTTGAGTAGCTTTATGCCATGCCTTGCTTTGCCATGTTATATTCCCGTACCATGTGGTTTTCATGCTCTAAAGTGTGCTTCCTGATGATAAATTCCAGACTTGTGTTAATTTCACTAAGTCTGAAACATGTTATCTTTTGCACTTTTGCCATGCTTGTTTGAACCTGTTAATGAGTGAATTAGCCGTAGCTCAGTGTTCATCTTTTGTCAAGCATCTTGAGTGGATCCCTTCCATGTATCTTGTTACCATGTTTGAGTGTTGTAGCATACTTATCTTGATGCATTTAGATGGCTACTTGCTGTTTATCGCAGACCGGTGCCATATTTGTTTTGCTTGCCATTTCCAAACCGTGCATCCGATTCCGGTGATCTTTATATCGATTTCAACCGAAATCACCTCACCTTTCCAGTGGAACTCTTGGATTTCCAAGTTGAGGCCAGGTTCAATCATTCCTTTGCAATCATGCATATGCATCGCATACCGCATCCCGCATATCATACCATGTTCATGTGTTGGGTGTTTACTATGTTGTGTGCTTCTTTCCGGTGTTGCTTCTTCGGGTTGGTTCCGGTAATGTCGCGTTTGTGAGGACCCATTCGACTACGTCCATTTGTCTTCTAAATGGATCGTTCTTCTTCCTTGCGGGATTTCAGGCAAGATGACCATACCCTCGAAATCACTTATATCTTTGCTTGCTAGTTGCGCGCTCTTTTGCTATGCCTATGCTGCGATACCTACCACTTGCTTATCATGCCTCCCATATTGTTAAACCAAGCCTCTAATCCACCTTGTCCTAGCAAACCGTTGTTTGGCTATGTTACCGCTTTGCTCAGCCCCTCTTATAGCGCTGTTAGTTGCAGGTGAAGATTGGAGCTTGTTCCATGTTGGAACATGGATATTTTGTTGCGATATCACAATATCTCTTATTTAATTAATGCATCTATATACTTGGTAAAGGGTGGAAGGCTCGGCCTTATGCCTGGTGTTTTGTTCCACTCTTGCCGCCCTAGTTTCCGTCATATCGGTGTTATATTCCCGGATTTTGAGTTCCTTACGCGGTTGGGTTATAATGGGAACCCCTTGACAGTTCGCTTTGAATAAAACTCCTCCATCAAGGCCCAACCTTGGTTTTACCATTCGCCACCTAGAGTTTTTCCCTTGGGAGTCGCGCATCCCGAGGGTCATCTTTATTTTTAAAACCCCCGGGCCAGTGCTTGTCTAAGTGTTGGTCCAACCCAGAGCACCGTGCGGGGCCGTCCCTTGGCAACTTGGGTTACGTTGGCTCCCATACGCTTAGCTTATCCGGTGTGCCCTGAGAACGAGATATGTGCAGCTCCTATCGGGATGTCGGCGCATTGGGTGGTCTTGCTGGACTTGTTTTACCATTGTTGAGGATGTCTTGTAACCGGGATTCCGAGTCTGATCGGGTCTTCTGACTAGAAGGAATATCCTTCGTTGACCGTGAGAGCTTGTGATGGGCTAAGTTGGGACACCCCTATAGGGTTTGAACTTTCGAAAGTTGTGCCCGCGGTTATGGGCAGATGGGAATTTGTTAATGTCCGGTTGTAGAAAACCTGAAGTTTACCTTAATTAAAATGCACCAACCGCGTGTGTAACCGTGATGGTCTCTTCTCGGCAGAGTGCGGGAAGTGAACACGGTGTTGGAGTTATGCTTGACGTAGGTTGTTCTAGGATCACTTCTTGATCATAGATGTTCGACCGTGCTTTTGCCTTCTCTTCTCGCTCTCATTTGCGTATGTTAGCCACCATATACGCTAGTCGCTTGCTGCAGCTCCACCTCATACATTTTACCCTTCCTATAAGCTTAAATAGTCTTGATCGCGAGGGTGTGAGATTGCTGACTCCCCATGACTCACAGATACTTCCAAAACCAGCTTGCAGGTGCCGTTGAACCGTGCAGATGACGCAACCAAACTCAAGGAGGAGCTCATTGAAGATCGTGTTTGTTATGTCGTTTTCGTTTCTAGTTGATTAGTAGTGGAGCCCAGTTGGGGTCGATCGGGGATCTGTGTAGCTTTTGGGGTAGTCTTCTTTTATTTTGGTTCCGTAGTCGGACCTTGATTGTATCTGGTTGATGTAATGCTTTATTCATGTAATTGTGTGAAGTGGCGATTGTAAGCCAACTATGTATCTCTTTCCCTTATGTATTACATGGGTCATGTGAAGATTACCTCACTTGCGACATTTCTTTCAATGCGGTTATGCCTCTAAGTCGTGCTTAGACACATGGGAGATATAGCCGCATCGACGGTGTTACATCCACGGGCTAGTGTTCATCCACCGTCAACCTCCTCCAGCCTCCACCTGTGACTATTCATCCACGGGCTCCTGTTCATCCAGCCTCCACCGCGCGCTACTCCATCGGCTACTGTTCAACCAGCCCTCTCCACGGGCTCCTGTTCAACCACCCCTCCACGGGCTACTGTTCATCTAGCCCTCCATCGTCTACTGTTCATCCAGCCCTCCACGGGGTGGTCTTGTTCATCCTGCCCTCCACGGGGTCCTGTTCATCCAGCCCCAATCGGCTCGATCGATCGGGGTCCTGTTCATCCAGAGGCAACACTATGGGGTCCTGTTCATCCATCCCCACCGGGAGCTGTTCATCCAAACCCCCCCAGCAACGCTCACTGTTCATCCAGAGGCGGCATTGATTGGCTTCAATTAGCAGCAGTAGCGAAGGAATCGCTCGATCGGGTTCAGTTAACAGCCATCGATCGATCGCTCGGGTTCAGTAACGCGTAGCCTGCAGTGCAATCGCTCGGGTTCAGTTAGAGCCCAACGCCTCGCTCGGGTTCAGTTAGAGCCCAACGCCTTGCACCCACGCACGCGCGTGTACGAGAGAAACGTGCATCGCTCGGCCCCGACCACCCACTGTAACTGGGAACACCCTGATATTTTCCTCGCCCTTGCTTGTACCATGGTTTTTTCCGTCATGGACGGCCCAAAGAATGTCATGCAGCTGCGTCTCCGGCCCTCCCAAGACGAAAAGCCCATTTTCTATCATGATTTTTTTTCATAGAAGTAGCACCCCACCACATCTATGATGATACCGTGTTTTGTCACACTTATCGTCATAGAAGTGTCATAAGTATGACAGGAAAAAATTTCGTTCGACCCAAAATGTCACGGATGTGTATTTTTTTGTAGTGTAGAATAAAGTTTTAGCATGATCTAGTTGTGAGCTTTGCTTTATGATCTTCCGATGTAATCGAGTCCGTGAGCTATATAATAAAGATTAGTGTTGAGTCAAGGGCTTGATTATTTTGCTATGATCTTGAGGGAATAAAATAAAAGAGAAGAAATAAAAAGAAATAAAGAGATCATATGGATCTTATGAAGAGTAATGAGCTCACATATAAAGAGTATGATGAATAAAAGTTGTTGAGAGTTAACAAACATAGTTTCGGTCATCGTTGCAATTAATAGGAAGTAATAAAGAAAGAGAGGTTCACATATAAATATACTATCTTGGACATCTTTTATGATTGTGAGCACTCATTAAAATATGACATGCTAAAGAGTTAGCGTTGGACAAGGAAGACAACATAATGGGTTATGTTTTCTTACATCTAAGATAAATTATATTGTCATGGATTATCCAACATGTTGAGCATGCCTTTCCCTCTCATGCTAGCCAATTTCTTTGCACCAAGTAGAGATACTACTTGTGCTTCCAAATATCCCTAAACCCAGTTTTGCCATGAGAGTCCACCATATCTACCTATGGATTGAGTAAGACCCTTCAAGTAAGTTGTCATCGGTGCAAGCAATAAAAATTGCTCTCTAAATATGTATGACTTATTAGTTTGGAGAAAATAAGCTTTATACGACCTTGTGAAATGGAAGAAATAAAAGCGATGGACTGCATAATAAAGGTCCATATCACAAGTGGCAATATAAAGTGACGTTCTTTTGCATTAAGACTTTGTGCATCCAACTATAAAAGTGCATGACAACCTCTGCTTCCCTCTGCGAAGGGCCTATCTTTTATTCTTGTCTTATACTTCATGCAAAGAGTCATGGTGATAATCACCTTTCCCTTTTACCTTTTATCCTTTAGCAAGCACAGTGTGTTGGAAAGATCCAGATATATATAGCAAATTGGATGTGCGTTTTCATGAACTATTATTGTTGACATTACCCTTGAGGTAAAACGTTGTGAGGCAAAACTATAAGCCCCTATCTTTCTCTGTGTCCGATTAAAACTTCACAACCATAAATATCGCGTGAGTGTCAGCAATTGTGAAAGACTAAATGATAGTTGAGTATGTGGACTTGCTGAAAAGCTCTTATATTGACTCTTTCCTATGTTATGATAAATTGCAATTACCTAAATGACTGAGATTACAGTTTGTTGGTTCTCAATGAAGTTTATGACTCACACTTGAAAGTCTGATTGAATTATTACTTTACCATAAGAGATCATATGACAATATATATATATATGTTGTTTTTCAAAGAATGATCATGATGCCCTCATGTCCGTATTTTATTTTTATCGACACCTCTATCTCCAAACATGTGGACATATTTTTCAATTTCGGCTTTCGCTTGAGGACAAGTGAGGTCTAAGCTTGGGGGAGTTGATACGTCCATTTTGCATCATGCTTTTATATCGATATTTATTACATTATGGGTTGTTGTTACACATTATGTCACAATACTTATGTCTATTCTCTCTTATTTTACAAGGTTTACATGAAGAGGGAGAATGCCGACAGCTGGGATTCTGGGCTAGAACAGGAGCAAATATTAGAGGCCTATTCTGCACAGCTCCAAAAGTCCCGAAACTTCACGGAAGTTATTTCCAGAATATATAAAAAATATTGGGTGAAAGAAGTTCCAGAGGGGAGCCACACCCTGGCCATGAGGGTAGGGGTGCGCCCCCTGCCGCATGGGCTCCCTGGTGGCCCTTCGATGCCCATCTTTTGCTATATGAGGTCTTTCATCTTTGAAAAATAATAAGCAAGCTTTGGGGAAGAAACTCTGCCGCCACGAGGCGGAACCTTGGCGGAACCAATCTAGGGCTCCGGCAGAGCTGTTCTGCCGAAGAAACTTCCCTCCGGGAGGGGGAAATCATCACCACCGTCATCACCAACGATCCTCTCATCGGGAGGGGGTCAATCTTCATCAACATCTTCACCAGCACCATCTCATCTCAAACCCTAGTTCATCTCTTGTATCCAATCTTTCTATCCAAACCTCAGATTGGTACCTGTGGGTTGCTAGTAGTGTTGATTACTCCTTGCAGTTGATGCTAGTTGGTTTACTTGGTGGAAGATCATATGTTCGGATCCATTATGCGTATTAATACCCCTCTAATTATGAACATGAATATGCTTTGTGAGTAGTTACATTTGTTCCTAAGGACATGGGAGAAGTCTTGCTATAAGTAGTCATGCGAATTTGGTATTCGTTCGATATTTTGATGAGATGTATGTTATCATCCCTCTAGTGGTGTCATGTGAACGTCGACTACATGATACTTCACCATTGTTTGGGCCTAGAGGGAGGCATTGGGAAGTAATAAGTAGATGATGGGTTGCTAGAGTGATAGAAGCTTAAACCCTAGTTTATGCGTTACTTCACAAGGGGCTGATTTGGATCCATATGTTTCATGCTATGGTTAGGTTTACCTTAATACTTCTGTTGTAGTTGTGGATGCTTGCAATGGGGTTAATCATAAGTGGGATGCTTGTCCAAGTAAGGACAGCACCCAAGCACTGGTTCACCCACATATTAGATTATCAAAGTACCGAACGCGAATCATATGAACGTGATGAAAACTAGCTTGACGATAATTCCCATGTATCCTCGGGAGCGCTTTCCTTCATATAAGAGTTTTTCCAGGCTTGTCCTACAAAAAGTATTGGGCCACCTTGCTGCACCTTATTTACTTTTATTACTTGCTACTTGTTACAAACTACCTTATCACAAAACTATCTGTTACCGATAATTTCAATGCTTGCAGAGAATACCTTACTGAAAACTGCTTATCATTTCCTTCTGTTCCTCGTTGGGTTCGACACTCTTACTTATCGAAAAGCTATGATAGATCCCCTACACTTGTGGGTCATCATGGCTATGTCAAGTGAACTCGGTGGCGCCGGGTAGGAAATTTCGGTGGGGTCGAGTTTGACTTTTGGTTTGGGACATATGTGGATATGAGAAAGTAGTTGAGGGTTTTGGAGCATATCACTAAGCATTTTGAGCAAGTAACTCATTATGCAACACCTCATCCCCTTTTAATAGTATTGGCTTTTCCTATGGACTCAGTGTGATCTTGGATCACTAAAAGTGAAATGTAGAGTCTTGAGCTTGAGCCAACATGTCTTCTTAGTATTTTGAGGGGTCCGCTTTCTAATCCATGCCATGCCAAACATTGAGCTTTCCTGAAATATTTATCTTGAAATAGCATTACCTCAATGGGCTATATGTTGTTAGGAATTATCAAAACCACCTAGCGATAGTTGCACTTTCAATCTCCCCTTTTTGGTAATTGATGACAAGATATAGATCAAAGCTTCGACAGATGATAATAAGATTGAAAAACATTGTCGCTTTGAGAAGTATGTGACAAGCAAGAGCTCCCCATAAATTTGTGCGTTATTTAAAATTTTCTTGTGAATGCAAATGCACAATCGATTAGGGTCATGGGTTACTCTTCCATGTCACATACATCTTGGTGGAGTGCTCAAAATGATAGAAATTAAAAGCATGCACTCATCACCAAGCAAGTGAATGATCATATATGGATATAAAAGATAGTATCATCTAAACAAGCATTAAGGTAGCAAATGATCAATCACATGATCACACAAGTATCTCACACAATAAAAAGTTCAACCAAAGGCAAAGACGCAAAACACTCTCTCGAAGCCTATGATCTATACATATTTCTCCCCCTTTGGCAACAAGTTACCAAAAATTTCAAATATGCATAGTGCTATGCGTCTCTCAGGCTTGGTCTTCGGGAGGTGGTGTAGAGAGAACTCCAAGGACGAAGGCATGTGTTGATGTAGTTGGAGCTGGTGGAGTGGCTGCTGGAGATGGCACTGGAGCTGTAGCTATGGCATAGCAGTAGACCTTTGACTCCTTGACACTTGCTGAAATGCATCTGTGGTTGCCTTGCCTCTCTTCTCTTCTGCTTCCTCCTAAAGCTGCTCAACTGTCGTTTGAATCTCAGTTACCTTCAGATCAAGATCATAAAACTTAGTTTCTACGATCCTCTCCAAGCTCTCCTAGTTTTGAGTCAGGGTGGCCAAGCCCTTCTCAATCCTCAATGTAGACTGGATCAGATATGCAAGTTGATCTTGCTTGTTGTTCAGGAAAACATGAGATGCCTCTTCAACACTTGGCATCTTGGCAGCTTTCTCAGCCTTTGCTTTGGCTCTTTTCTCCTGTGCTTGAACTAATGATGGTTCCTCCTCATTCAACACAATAGTATTATCTTCAAAATCAGGATGCATGGGTAGATGCTCCTTATCCAACAGATATGTTCCAGTGCCCATCTTGGAGTTGATGAGCTCCTGATGTGTGGGGCATACCCACAACTTTTCTGGTCAGCAGCAGTCCTCTTTATTGTCTCTATAATCAGACTCATGACCTTGAACTTCTGAGGGACATCAAAAAGCTGTAGCAGGTTGATAGAGTGCCCTCTGATCATCTTGTGATCTTCTGACTTGGGTAGCAGAGTGTGCCTTAGGATCTAGTTGATAGTAGGCAGACCAGACAACAAGAAATGTACAGATCCAAGCTTGTGAGTCTCCAAAGTTTTATCTGGGATCTCCTTGTACATGTTAGCCATAGTGTTGTGGTCCTTCTTCTTCATGGCATACACATCCAAGTCATCTTCATGTTCTGCTGGGGCATTTATAAATTTTGCCCATTCTTCAACTATGGATTGGTACCTAGTACCTTCTGACATCCAAACGATCTTCCCATCTAGGTAAAAGTGAGCAGTGGAGTAAAATTGCATGATCAGCTCATCATTCCATTTTGTGAGCTTCTGTCCAACAAACTCATCTACTCCACATGCTTTGAAACTGTCATAAACTCCTGGGAAGTGATCTTCATTCTCCTGGATGAATTCCCAATCAACCCATCTCATGTCACTCACAATGGGCTTCTTGTCAAGCAGGATAGTTTGATAAAAGTCTTGTTGTTCCTTTGTGTGAAACCTGTAGTCAACTGCAGTCCTTCTCCTCACAGCATAAGGATCAGACTTTCTCCACAATCTCAGTCCAGCCATCTTTTCTGATGTGCATGTCTTCAGCTACTGGATGAGTATCATTGTGGTCTGGAATCTTGGGCTTCAATTTTCTCAAAATAAGAGACTCATCATCTTCTTCCTCAACTTCAGGCACTGGGGCCTTGTTCTTTTCTTCAGCAGGTATACTTCTGGTGTTCCTCTTGGGCTTAAGAGGCTTCTGAGCTTGAGCTTTGGGGGCAGTCTTGGGCTTTGATGTTGCAGCCCCTGACTTTATAGCATCTCCCATAAGCTTCTGAGCTTTGGGTGCTGGTGCAGCATCCTCTTCCTCTTCTTCATCTTCAGAGGGATCTTTCATCATGAAGGGCTTGCCAATGACTCTGGCAATGGTCTGCTTGACTCTTTCCTTTCTCCTTTTTCCCTCTCAAGCTTCTTTGGGTTCAAGAGTGAACTCCATTGTTTCTTGAGTAGAGGCTCTGGCCTTAGACATAGGAATTCACTTTGATGGAGCCTTCTTATTCATTCCTGGCTTAACTGTAGTAGTTGTGCCATATTCCTTTTTCAGCACCTTCTTCTTGGAGCTTACTTCCTCCTCAGTGGCAACATAATCCTCATCCTCAGATTTTGAGGTTCTTTTCTTCCTAGATCTGGTGGCTGCCTTTGGCAAGTTGCTGGGAGTGCTCCTGCTGCCATCATCAGAAGTGCTCGAGGGATCTGAACCCTCACTCAGCTGCACATGTTCCTCAGACATGTTCTGACTGTCACTCTGATCAGACATCTCTACAAACTCACTGACAGCAGACCTTGTTAATAGATGTAGATGAGATAGAGTGGATGAGCATCACAAAGTGTAGAGTTTTTGCAACCAGATGACTTAAAAACTTAGTTTTAGTTCTCCACAGAAAGAATTTTGGAGCTACCGATTTGTAAACTCAGTGATACCGAAGCAGCTTTTGGAACCTAAACTGGTGAACTTGGTCAGACCGAGTCACAGTTCGGTGGCACCAAGACTGCTAGGGTTTCACAGAGAATCGAACTCGGTCACACCGATTTGCAGTTTTCAGTCAGACCAAAAATTTCAAGTGTTATGGCCTAAGCCAAATCGGTGAGACCGATTTCTACAACTCGGTCAATTCGAGATGAGTTCGGCAAAGACCTAACCCTAAATTTTCAAATCAAACTTAACCTAAAGGATGTTTTCAGTGGATAGAGTGTTTGCATATGTGGTAAGATTCATGGCAAAAACAATGTGCTATGAATCAGATGTAAAAGACTAGCACAAAGGTCAAACCCATACCCTAGTTCGGCGGGGGTTCGCTACGGCGACAACGGCGGAGCAGATTTCCATTGACAGCGGCGGAGACCAGCGGCGGGAGGTCGCTGGCGGCGAGGAGACGATCCGGAGACCTGAGGAGGCAGAGCAGGACACACGCGCGGGCTGAGGAGTTTGAAGAAATTTCCAAATCTCACCCGTGGGTATATATATCCTGACCCTGTTAGTGTAACCGCGTGGAACAACTCGGTGGCACCGAGATGCAGAATCGCAAGCGGTTACTGCAACTCGGTGTGACCGAAAAGTTCAAATCAGTTGCACCGAGATTGAAAACCTAGATCAACTTAGTGATCTCGGTGTGACCAAAATGGATGACTTGGTCTTACCGAAATGCACAAACAGGTTTTCGAAGTTTAAGTCTATGACGAATCGGGGACTCTGAGTGCTCCTCACTCGGAGTGGTTCGAATCTAACTTGATCAAACTTTGTGATGTAGCATGAATAGAGTTTGAGACGAGAAAAGCATAGATAGCTAGAGGAGGTTCTTAGGCATTCTTGTCCATTCGTTTGGCAAAAGAGAAAAAGCCAAACAATCAAGGCAACAAATGGATGTCCTCGAATGAGTAAAATATGCAACCAACATGGTCACACAATAAGATGGCAAATGAAATATGTGGCAAAGCATGCACAATCACTCTAGCATCTATCAATCAATTTGGCAATGACTAGGTCATCTATATATGAGTATATTGACTGAGGAGTCAAATGAGAACATTTGATCGTAGGTCATACTCATTGTTTAAGCACAAGTGGGGTTACCACTTTTACATAATGCATTGTTGTGTTCACATCGTTAGAGTTGATTTAGCTCAATTGATTAGAGTAAAGCTCCCCCTAGATGTGATATCCCCCTAGGAAGGATGAACTAACCTTGGGTTTCGTCGATGAAGACTTCATGTTGGTGTTGAAGATGTAGGTGCTCAAAGTTGATGTAGATCATTCGGAGTAATCCTTTGGAGTGAGTTGCACTTTCAATACCTACACGGGTTAGTCCCACAAGGAACGAACAAGGATATCCATAGACATAGAGTGATATTCACACGAGATGATGTCCATGAATGCATTAGGTTACCTTGTCCCTTGTCTTACCAATAAGAGGGTTTGTGACTGTGACACCCCAAAATTTTGGCCTTGTTTTAATGGAATAAAATTTTTGCCAGGATTTAAAACTTTGAATTTCTGAGCTCCATTTTGATTTTTTAAATCATTCCCTTCCCTGTTATGATGAGTTTTTCCCAAAGAGAAAACTTTTCAAATGTGTTATTGGACTTGATTAACCTCTCAAGTAAAACTTTTCCTTTTCCAGTATAACTAATTAACTGATTTAGTTGCTTGATCATTGTTTTCTTGAAAAATGGATTTTTAAGGTTAAATGGCCATATTTGAACTACAACCATTTGATAAATTCACTTAAAATTTCCACAAAAATTTGGAGATGTCATGTGATGTTTTTAAATCACTTTTATGCTAAAATATATTTCATTCATGAAATATTTTGAGCCCTACACTCAATTTTTCTTCTCTGGTCCAGAGTGCTTTTTGCACTGCAACCTATTTAAATATTTCTTTAAAACTTCTACCAAAATTAGGGGAGGTCAGTAGGAGCCTATTGTTTCACTTTGTGCAAAAACCTATTTATGTTCTTTGAAAAATTTGAGTGAATCAACCTCATCTTCATTCTGGACCAACTTGATGGTTTGTACAGCAACCATGTTTTTACTTGCTCTTTAACCCTTGATTATTTCTCCTACTTGTAGTCCCCCATGTTAAACCCTTAAGTCCAGGAGCATGCACCTTTTGGATCATTTTTGGTTCATGAAATAATGCTATTTATTTCCTGTCCAGAATTGAAGTTTTGTAAAACTTGCACTAACAAGTTTCTGCTTTTGGCCAAATAACCTCACCACTCTCTCTTTCATCCACAGAGACACTGATCTGGAGATTTTGGCCACTCCAAGAAATGCCTAAGTGCCCTTGGCATTTTGTCAAACACCTTTCGGGCATGATCAGTTTTGACATGAGTCCTTGTTTGCACTATGGACTTAATCCCCTGGCCAGACCAGCATGTCCAATGGTTTTGCCTTAAACTATAACCCCACCCTGCTAACTTTCTTGTGGTTTGGAGCCCCCTAACATGCCATAGCATTTCATCGAGCACGTCCCATGCGTGCACTAGACGCGCCCAGAGCGCGCGTATTGCAGCCACGCGGCCGAGCCGACACGCTGGCCCCCACGGCTTTGGCCCGCTCTGCAGAACCTCGCCACGCGCTCCCCTTCTCTCATCTACGCGCCAAGCCGCCCCTCGCCGCGCCCGGCAGGCCAAACGCTAGCCGCCGCCGCCGCCCGACAGCCCTGCGCCGTGCAGCGCCTCCCAAGCCACGCGCTCCCCTTCTCTCATCAAATATATTTTTAAATAGGGTTTTGGGGAGAGAGAAGAAGCTTTCAAAAGTTTTGGAGAGCACCTCACCCCTCCACAACATTGAAGGCAAGCATTCTGAACCCCGGCATAATATTTTTGGTGTGATCATTGATACATTTATAACACCACCGCATTTCGAAGGACTTGTTATTTCATGTGATATGATCATATGCATGGGTGCATGTTGTTGATTTCCATGCTGTTGGAAATGGACTCACTTGTGATGATAATCACCCTCATGTGCCTTGCATGCATACCGGCAGGAACCCGGGAAAACCTCGGCCTTGGGTAGGCATGAGTTTGTCGCCGGTCTCCGTCGGGACGGTTATGTCTGGTATGGCATGGTAAGGTGATATGAGCGGTGACTTTGTTGGATGAAATATATGCGTCATGCTAATCATGCAGGGAATACTTGAACCTCCTGAGTCGACCGTAGATCGAGTCTTGTTCCAGTAACCCCCATACTTGTTTCGTACTACCACTCGTCTCTACAGCAAGTAGAGTACGGTTCAGTAAGTTGTCAACCTCTTTCCAGCACACACCGTACAGAGAGGCCATGGTGGAAGATACCGGTTGTAGCTGGTAGGCAGGCCACCTGGTCCGGGGGCATGGGTGTTTCCGGTTGGGACCGAGAGGGGAGGCCACCCCTTAGAGCGCGCGATATAAAATTGATCCCATGCTACGCGAGGTTGTAGCCTCCCCACTTAGAGTTTGCTTAACAGGTGTCGTGGGTGATTCCAGACACGTGTGAGATAAGCTGGTGTGTGCAAGTTAGGTGTGTTTTCAACAAAAAGACCGTAGACGGAATTAGTCCCGATGGACTAAAAAGATCCATTACTCGTGGGTAAAGAGTACACCCTCTGCAGAGAATAAACCTATTCGAATAGCCGTGTCCATGGTTAAGGATTACAGTCTGGGATGGGTCAGGTGTCGGTCTTAGTGTCGGTCTTCGGAGGTGAAACCGTTAACCAGAAAAATGGAATTTACTACTCGTGACTTGTGATATCTATGATTATTATTATTGTTGACTAACCCGTGATATTATTACCGAATATCTCTAGGATGGTTCTACCTCCGGGATATTCACTATGATCATTTCTTTTAAAGCCCTTTATGTGGCGTCGCTCAGACGCCCGACCGTGGCATTTCTTTTTAAGCCCTTTATGTGGCGTCGCTCAGACGCCCGACTGTGGCATTTCTTTTAAAGCTCTTTATGTGGCGTCGCCCAGACGCCCGACTATGGCATTTCTTTTAAAGCCCTTTATGTGGCGTCGCCCAGACGCCCGACTGTGGCATTTCTTTTAAAGCCCTTTATGTGGCGTCGCCCAGACGCCCGACTGTGGCATTTCTTTTAAAGCCCTTTATGTGGCGTCGCCCAGACGCCCGACTGTGGCATTTCTCTTAAAGCCCTTTATGTGGTGTCGCTCAGACGCCCGACTGTGGCATTGTTTGTTATTTCATACATTCTAATACTACTATGTTATTGCACTTTTATAAATACCTTGCTTGCACGCATCAGAGGTTTATTTATCTTTTGTGACAGACGTCATGAGCATAAAATATTTTCAGCACATCATTGTTATATTATACCTATGTTCGTAATGTTTGCGAGTACATTCAAAGTACTCACTGGCTTGTCCCTGGCTATTGTCTTGGCCAGATTTTGCTCGCACGGAGAGGAGCGACGCGATGCCAGCCCCGGAACCCACTCAATGGAGATAGCAGCCTCGCGAAGATAGGAATTAACCTGGTCAGCTGTTCCCGTGGGAAATGGAGTCCCATAGACACTGATGTTTCACAACCCGCTTCCGCCATCAACCACTAGAAACCATTTGTTGTACTCACAGGCCAGAATGGTCTTGTACTACATATTTATTTTGTATTTTGCTTGGAATTTCTGTATCAAGTTGGAGCCTCATCAGCTAACAGTAATCCTGGGGCTGATGAGCACGACGGTCTTTTCTGGAAATTTATTACCCGGAAAACCCGGTCGTGACGGTGACTCCTTGAACTAGTGCAAGATATGGAAGTTGTTTGCACTTGTCCTTGCCAAAATGATATGAGTGAAGTATGTTGGCGGAGTCACCCTCAAGAACTTTCTAGTTCTTCTTCTTCGGGATCCACACCATCTTGATGGGAATCCTTGGACTTGTAGTCATACTTGATGAAGTAGAACTTGATGTAGTCTTGGGAACCCACTTGACCAATGCCTTAGGGGCTTCTTCAAATGCATCAATCTCCTCTTGAAGCTTGTCCTTGCCCTTTAGCTTGTGGTCTTGTGGTGGAAGATCATCTTGAGCTTGTGTTCCTTGGAAGGAAGTGGGATCATACTTAACTTATTGAAGAACAAACTTTTTCTTGGGGTATTGATCCTCTTCCCACTCAACTCCATTGACATTGAACATTTGTTTAAAACCAACATCTTGATTCTTCCGGTGTCTTCCTTGCTTGCGTACAATTTCCTCAAATTGCTTACTTCTGGCAAGACTCTTGTAAACACCTTTCTCTATAATTCCCTTCAATAAGCTATTTTCTTGCTCAAGTGTAACTTGGCTAAGAGAATCATTAGTGGAATCAAGAGAAGTACTAGAAGCAACACCGTTGGATTTAGCATGATTATTGTTACTACTAGAAGAAGAATCTTTCTTACTCTTGTTGCTAGATTTAACTTGAGGCATGTAAGTAGACAAGAGTAAACGCTTGGCAATGTAAGAAGAACTTTTCTTGCGAACATCATCATTGATTTCCCTTAAGAACTCATGCTCTTGCTCAAGGTTGAGCTTTTCAAAGCGTAGCTTTTCATGAGTCTTTAAAAGTTCTCGGTGATCTTCCAAGGTAGTTTCATGAGCTAACTTAAGAGTGTTTATTTCTTGAGTTAGACGATCAATATCCTTTGTACCATTGTCATTCGTTTTATCTTGATTAGCATGATTAATAGCAAGTTCATCATAGTTTTCATAACTAGATTTGTCAACAAGTAAATCATCATCACCTAGCAAATCATCTTCATCACTATTGAAATCAACATACTCGGGGTGTGATGCCTTTGGGCCTTTAGCCATGAAGCATCTTCCAATTCCTTCATTTGGTGACTCAAATATGTCGTAGGAGTTGGTTGACACAAGTGCTAGACCGGCAACACCTTCATCTTGAGTATATTCGGAGTCGGAGTGATAACTTATTTCGGAGTGATTGTCGAAGTCGGAGCTAGATACCCATTCACCAACATGAGCTTGATGTGTTCGTTTTGTGTAGCTCTTTGATGATTTGTCCTTCCTTTCCGAATCATTGCTTCTCCGTGATGTTCTTCGTTCATAACGATCATCTCTACTCCTTCTCTCTCTTGGTGGTGATTCTTCTCTCCTACTTCTTCTTTTGGGAGAATCTTCTCTTCTTTTGTAGGGAGCCGTACACTCATTGGAGTAGTGTCCAGGTCTTCCACAATTATAGCAATTACATTCATGACTTGAAGATCTTTTGTCATTGTAGGACCTTGACTTGGAACTTCTTTCCTTGCTTCTAATCTTGTAGAACTTGTTGAAGTTCTTCACCATTAAGCTCAATTCTTCATTGAAGGTTTGTTTCTCACTTGATGATGTGGAAGCATCACATGAGGCTTTGTAAGCACCACTTGACTTGTTGTGGATCTCTTCCTTGTCCTTAAGTGACATCTCATGAGCAATAATTCTTCCAATGACTTCCGTTGGCTTGAGATCTTTGTAATTGGGCATCATTTGGATCAATGTGCACACGGTATCATATTTTCCATCCAAGGCTCTTAGGATTTTCTTGATGATGAATCTGTCGGTCATCTCTTCACTTCCTAAGCCACCAATCTCATTTGTGATGAGAGCAAGCCTAGAGTACATTTCAGCGACACCTTCACCATCCTTCATTTTGAACTTGTCAAGTTGACTTTGAAGCACATCCAATTTGGATTCCTTGACGGAGTCGGTACCTTCGTGCATATCAATCAAAGTATCCCAAATTTCCTTTGCATTCTCAAGACGGCTGATTTTGTTGAATTCTTCGGGGCACAATCTGTTGAAGAGAATATCACAAGCTTGAGCATTGTATTGCAACATCTTCAACTCTTCCGCGGTAGCTTCACGGTTCGGTTCTCTCCCATCAAAGAATTCACCTGTCGGTGGGAACGACACCTATGGGATCACAAGAATCCCTACTACGGTTGCGGGGCGCGGGGTCGTGAGAAGAGCGGATCAAACAGATAGCACACGGTTCGTTTATCCAGGTTCGCGCCGCGGGGATGCATAAAACCCTACTCCTGCTTTGGTGGATTGTATATCTGTGTTCTTGAGCTAGCTATGGGGCGTGAGGAGCTCCAAAAAGCCGAATCCTCCTCCTGGTCGCCTCGGGCCTCCTTTTATAGGAAAAGGGGTTGCCACAGTAGCACCAGGAGGTGGAAATGGAGCAGTGATGCGAGGTTATCCCTTGCATTACATGACAAGGCGCATTTAATGCGTCTTGACCAGGTGTCCTTGCTTTATCGGGGACGGGGGAGAGCCATGTCTCATCCGTCGCCGCTCCCTCTCGCATCGACACGCGCCCTGGCCAGCGGCGCCCGCGGTGCTATGTAGGCAGGCAGGCAGCTGAGGTGGCGTAGTGGTGGGTCTCCACGAAGATCTGCATGCCGCCACGCAGGTGCATGCCCAGCTGGTTGGGTCGGCAGCTGCATGCGAATGGCGGTGGAGGTTTGACTGGTGTGGGCCTGATGGTGGCCCTACGGGTGTTCTTGGCAAGGGCCTTTCCGGGGCCCCGGCAAGGGTCTTGTCGTGGCGCCTGCTGTCATCCCCGGCAAGGCTCTTGCCGGGGGTCTTGTGGTCCTCCTTGGCTGGGATCCCGCCAAGGATCATCATCTTCTAAAGGGTGTATCTGATCTTGAATGTCTTCACAAAGATCTGCATGCCACCACGGGGATGTCTCCCGAATCCTTGCCCCATGGGGGCAGTGGACTCAAGGGTGACTCACTCCGTAGGTGTGGGGCGAGCTACCACGGCAAGGGTCTTGCCGGGTTTGCTAAAACCGCCTCCCGGTAAGGATCTTGTCGGGGGTCCGCTTCGTCCCCTTTGCTCTTTGTGGTCTTGGTCTTGGCGTCATTTTGCTTCTCCTGAGCTTCGGCCTTACCTTGGCTCACCTCCCTTACCTTGCTCAGTGTGGTGGTGCCCGTGGCTCAGACTGCCCGTGCACAGTTATAGGGGTACAAAAAGTGTACCCCTCTTTTTGTACACCGACAGGAGCCCCCGGGCCTGGGCCACACGTAAGCGCAATCGCATCGTTGGGCTAGGCCCAAAACGGTGCACGGGCAGGTGGGGTGGTTTTTACCGCGGTAAGTCTCTTCGCGCGCTGCGCTTCCCATGCTTCCCGCGCGTGGCGCGGCATGGGGAGGCGTGTGTGACGTGGGCGGCATGCGTGGGGTTGCTTCCCGCGGGCATGCGTCACATCACAGTTAATGTGAAAGGAGGCGGCCCGCGTTTTTCCCCCATAAGAAGGAATAACCGTGGGCGCGCTGCTCACTTTCTCCTCTTCCCTCGTGCCTTTTCCGATCTCAGAGCCGTCGTTCCCTTTCTTCCTTCCTTCCTAAGCTTTCGTTGTCGCCCGCCGCCGCTGCTTTGCCATCCCCCTTCCTCAGTCGTCTGAACTTCTTGGTCGCCATGGCTCCCAAATTCGCCAAGGGCAAGGGGTGGCTAAGTGCGCCGGGACGGTGGAGCCGCCGGAGAGCGCGCTGTCGGGGGACCGGACGAAGTCCGCCTTCTTATTCCCCTCGACAGTTGATGTTCAAGAGCTCCGGGCCTCCTTCAAGCCCCTATGGGGAGTGAAGATGGGGGGAGAGGGTTCGGGACACCTGGCGACGCGCATCATTCCTGCCGCTTGCGCTGATCCTGCCTCAAATCGGTACCCCATCTTCGTTGATTACTTTTCTTGCGGGTTATGCCCTCCTTTCTCCGATTTCTTCTGCGACGTTATGCGCACCTTCGGCTTTCGCCTCTTGTATTTTACTCCGAATGCGGTGGCGTGCATGGCTTTCTTCGTGCATCTTTGCGAAGGCTTTGCTGGGGTGCAGCCCAACACGGCGCTCTTCTGCCATTACTTCTTCCCTCGAATCCAGCCGGGAGGAGCCGTCTCCGGTCGCGTCACCTGGATCCCAAGATCCAAGGGAGCATACCCGGATGGTGCCGTGAAGGAGAGGTGGGAGGAATGGCGTGGCCGATGGTGCTGGATTGAAGATGAGAACCCACCGGAATTCTGCAAGGTCCGCCGAGTGTCGCCGGTCCGCGGCAGCGATTGGAGCGATGTCGACGCCGCCGATGGGAGGCTCACCGTCGCCACCACCGGGATTCTCCGGCTCACCCAGGACGGACTCACCCTTGAGATGATTGGGGCGGACTTCATTCGCTGCCGGATCGCCCCGTTGCATAGCAAGGGGAGGCCAGCTTGGCACTTCACGAACCTGGCTGACATTATGCGACTCCGCCCCAGCCTCGATCACAACTTCACAGTGTTGGCGCATGCCCACTTCTGCCAGCGGCTTTTCCAGCTTGCTGTGTGTCGCGATGGCGAGGTCGAGCGGACCGGCAAGGCCACGAGGGCTGCCGCAAAGGTTGGCAAGGCCCTCAAGGGGCCATTTTTCAAGCTGCCAGCGGGGGTGGTCCCGTTGTGCAACAATTTGCATCGGTCCGAGATCATCGCCATGATGCCAGACTGTAATGCACATGGCCCTGTCCCGAGCTGGAAGGAGCCGAAGGTCGAGGATGTGCAACAATTCTTCGACACCCTGATCGAGGTGTATGTCAATGCCGACGCCGAGTGGTGGCTTATCATGGATACCACCCAGGCAGAGCTGGACTACATCGCCACTAGGGCGAGGGAGGCACAGCTTGCCATGGAGGCCGGCAGTGCCGGGGACGTGGAGGACATGGCCGCAATGGTGGCAGAGGAAGAGGAGCTCTCCCGGTGGGTGGCGGCCTTCGGGGAGGTCAGCAGCGCCAACACTGGATCTCCGCTTGTCGAAGACGCGGCCGACGAGTCGTCGGGGGAGGAGGAGGACACGGCGGCGGGCTCGACGCCAACCAAGAGAAGAGGGCGAGTCCCGCGGTGGGCTGGCTCCGGTGAGCCGGCCCGGCCCGGCAGGGCTGCGCGGCCTCAATTGACCCTGGAGGGGTCTAGGCGCCACACGAGGGCCACGGCAGCCAAGAGGCTGACGAAGGGCGCTGAGAAGAAGAAGACAACAGCCCCTTCCTCATCCGGGCGCGCACAAACCCCGCCGCCTCCTTCGCCTCCTCCGGCAGGCGTCGACTCGGATGATGATGCGGAGCTCCCTTTTGATCTTGGGCCTCTCAGCCCGGAGAGGAAAAGGAAACTGGTGGAAGAGGAGGAGACGGATGACGAGTAAGTTCTCCGTTCCTTACTGTCATTTCCATTTCCTTGAATTGGGTCGCTTGTCTTGATCCATTTTTGCTTCCGTAGGGAGACAGAGACGTTGGCCCAGAGGGCGAGGGCGAGGACCTCGGCGAGCAGCCAGCCCCCGGCTGGGGCTTCGAAGACACCACTGGTTGTGCTGAGCAGCCCGGACAGCAGCCCCCAGTGTAAGTTTCGTCACCCTCTTATTACTCGACATGTGGTAGGTGCTCGATGCCATGACGCTGACCTTGCTGGGTTTGCAGGAGGGGAGCGGCAGCAGGAGGAGCCACAGAGGGCTACTCCCAACACACCACCCCCATCGACTACGCCGCCGCGGGGGGCGTCCCCGGCAAGGGCATCAGGCACGGAGACCACACCCATGGAGGAAGAGGGGAACTTGGGCGCTGGTGGCTCTGCCACGGCGGCCAATGCTGGCGGAGAGGGGACTTCTGCTTCACAGCCTGGCACTGGTGAGTCGGCTGTCCTTCGTCTCTGTTTTTCCCTTATTCTTTTCTTGGCTTCATTGCTCCCGTTGCTGCCCAGACCCTCCTTCAACAGGTATGGAGGACGTGGATACCGTTGCTGGGAACGTTGCTAAGGAGGCCGCCAAGGATGCTGCCGAGGACACCGTGGCGGGGGCCGCCAAGGCGACCGGCGAGGCTTCTACCGAGGGCACCAGCGGTGGACCTGCAGGTGGGGCCGGCAAGGCCTCCGCCGAGGAAGAGGTGGTGGGTGACCAGCCTCCCTCCTCCTCAACCTCGGGCCCTGGCAGGTATCTGAAGGTGGGCGACGATCTCTTCGTCCACCTCCCAGGGGCGTCAAGCCGGGCACCCGCCGAAGGGGAAGTTTTCGACGGCGAGGTGCTTGCCGCCACCGGGCTCGAGGTGGTTGATGAGCCGGGGGTTGGTAGCGACGGTTCCCCAGAAGAGCAGCTTTTGTGTGCCATAGGGGCCAATTTCCGGAAGCTCCAAGTGCTCTACCGTGCTCGCCTGGACAAGGTCAAGTCCAGGATGGCAACGGTGGACAACGCAGAGGTGGACTTCAAGGCACGCATTGCCGAGACGCAGACCTGGTTCCACCAGGCTCGCAAGGAGCAGAGGGCCTTCTAGGAGAAATTGGCCGAGCGCGATGTAGAGCTCACCATGAAGATGGCCGACATCGAGAAGGCCCAGGAAAAGGCGGCGAGCTTGGCTGCCGCGGCCGAGGCCGCCCGGAACCAGCAGCAAGCCACCTTGGATTCCCAGGAAGAGGACCTCACCGCGCGTGAGGCGAAGCTTGCCGCAGCGCTTCGTGGCAAGGATGAGGAGCTCGAGGCCCTTGTCGCACGGTGGACTCGCGAGCTGGAGCAGAGGCACAAGGAGGCACTCGATGCCCAGGCTCTGGCCCATGCCGGCAAGGTAAGGGAGTTGGAGGTGGCGTAGGACGAGCTGAAGGAGCAGGCCCTCAAGCTGTCCAACGAGAAGAACACGCTCAACAGCGCCTTGGTGGAGGCGCAAGGAGCGGTCATCAGCAGGGCTGGGAAGCTCTCCAAAGCGCAAAACTCCGTCAGAGACCTCAAGCTGAAGATGGAGGATCTCGAGAAGATGCTGTCAGAGAGCAGGGCTCGGGAGGAGACCTTGACCAGGAGCCTCTAGGAGGAGAAGAAGCTCCGGGCGAACGAGGCCGCCTCCCACCAAGATTGTGTGGCGGGCGAGAAAAGATGGATCAGCCGCCTGGAGGAGGTCGCTGGCAGGGTCACCTCGCAGTTGGCCACCATGGGGATGCCACACGTGAGGTACGCCCCTGAGCGCAGCGGGACTGTCAACACCAAGTTAACCCTATTCTTCAAGGGCGTCCTCGGAGCCTTGGCGTATCTTCACTCCAACAGGGCGGCCACGCTGGCCGAGGAGGCCCGGCGACTTTGCCGGAAGGTCGTGACCAAGGTCCTCACCAAGACGGCGTACTGGAATCCCGATCTTGACTTTGCGGCCGCGATGAAGAGCTTGCCGGATGGTGCTGACCTCACAGTGCTCAAGGAGCGCATCAAGCCCATCACCGAGTGCATCGACGAAATCAAGAGGGTGGAAGGCCAGCGCCGGGATTAGGCATCCCGTTCTTCTTCGCCGCTGCGGGTTCCCGACCAAGACAAATTTTATCTTTAGTTAGAACCGCAGCTATGGTGTGATGTAATATAACTTTGAAGTACTCTTAATTTTCATGCATGTTATTTCCCCGTTCAATTTCTCTTTGTATGTGTGCCCTACGTTGATCGGGAAGGCTTGCCGGTGCGGAAGCCCCTAGCGGCGTTTTGGGGACGGATCCCCATGGCCAGCCGGGTACGCGTGCTGCCGGACGAGCCACCTTTCTATTCTGAACGCGGCCGCTCGAACTGTCGAGCTTGACTCGAGTCAGAATCGGGGGCGTTGCAGATTGCGGAAGGCTACTCTGCCATTCTCGATGCAGCCGCTTGAGCTGTTGAGCGGACTCAAAAAAGGGCAAGGGTGTTGCCGATCGTGGTAGAGCCCCCTGGCGTGCAGGTTTCTCATACAAAGCAAATATCTCCGGGAGAATAACCTCAAATAAGAAGGGTAGCACAAATAAGGGTTCAGTGCAACTTAGCTTCTGTTTGCGATCGCTCGAGTGTCGATCTTCTAGCCTCCTTTCTTCTTCAAGGGTCACGAAGATGAAGGAGTGCCCGGCTAACTGCTAGAGCCGATTCTCACAATTGCGCCCCCTACCTGGCGCGCCAAAGATGTCGGTGGGAACGACACCTATGGGATCACAAGAATCCCTACTACGGTTGCGGGGCGCGGGGTCGTGAGAAGAGCGGATCAAACAGATAGCACACGGTTCGTTTATCCAGGTTTGGGCCGCGGGGATGCGTAAAACCCTACTCCTGCTTTGGTGGATTGTATATCTGTGTTCTTGAGCTAGCTATGGGGCGTGAGGAGCTCCAAAAGGCCGAATCCTCCTCCTGGTCGCCTCGGGCCTCCTTTTATAGGAGAAGGGGTTGCCACAGTAGCACCACGAGGTGGAAAGGGAGTAGTGATGCGAGGTTATCCCTCGCATTATATGACAAGGCACATTTAATGCGTCTTGCCCAGGTGTCCTTGCATTATCGGGGACGGGGGAGAGCCCTGTCTCGTCCGTCGCCGCTCCCTCTCACGTCAACACACGCCCTGGCCAGCGGCGCCCGCGGTGCCATGTAGGCAGGCAGGCAGCTGAGGTGGCACAATGGTGGGTCTCCACGAAGACCTCCATGCCGCCACGTAGGTGCCTGCCTAGCTGGTTGGGTCGGCAGCTGCATGCGAATGGCGGTGGAGGTTTGACTGGTGTGGGCCTAATGGTGGCCCTACGGGTGTTCTTGGCAAGGGCCTTGCCGGGGCCCCGGCAAGGGTCTTGCTGTGGCGTTTGCTGTCATCCCCGGCAAGGCTCTTGCCGGGGGCCTTGTGGTCCTCCTTGGCTGGGATCCCGCCAAGG
Organism: Triticum dicoccoides; assembly: GCF_002162155.2. NCBI lineage: Eukaryota > Viridiplantae > Streptophyta > Magnoliopsida > Poales > Poaceae > Triticum > Triticum dicoccoides. The sequence goes on from NC_041380.1 coordinate 429,554,122, forward strand.
ATCATCATCTTCTAAAGGGTGTATCTGATCTTGAATGTCTTCACAAAGATCTGCATGCCACCACGGGGATGTCTCCCGTATCCTTGCCCCATGGGGGCAGTGGACTCAAGGGTGACTCACTTCGTAGGTGTGGGGCGAGCTGCCACGGCAAGGGTCTTGCCGGGTTTGCTAAAACCGCCTCCCGGCAAGGATCTTGCCGGGGGGTCCGCTTCGTCCCCTTTGCTCTTTGTGGTCTTGGTCTTGGCGTCGTTCTGCTTCTCCTGAGCTTCAGCCTTACCTTGGCTCACCTCCCTTGCCTTGCTCAGTGTGGTGGTGCCCGTGGCTCAGACTGCCCGTGCATAGTTATAGGGGTACAAAAAGTGTACCCCTCTTTTTGTACACCGACATCACCTTGCAAGCCAATACACACAATAGCCCAAACAACGGGGTAATGTCCAAGAATATGCATTTTCATCTTATGCTTCCAACTAGCAAAATTTGTACCATCAAAGTAAGGACCTCTACGATGGTAATTTCCCTTGCTAGACGCCATACTCTCCTAGGTTGTGAAACCAAGGCTATGATCACCAAAAGCTATGGAAATCAAGGCAAATGGAGACCAATGCTCTGATACCACTTGTAGGATCGAAAGTATGTCTAGAGGGGGTGATTAGACTACTTGACCAAATAAAAATCTAGCCTTTTCCCAATTTTAAGTCTTGGCAGATTTTAACAACTTAGCACAAGTCAAGTAATCAACCTACACATGCAATTCTAAGAGTATAGCAGCAGAATGTAAAACAATTGCATACGAAGGTAAAGGGAGTTGTTTGGAGGGAGCAAACGCAATGTAGACACGGAGATTTGTGGCGTGGTTCCGATAGGTGGTGCTATCGTACATCCATGTTGATGAGACTTCAACCCACGCAGGGTAACGGTTGCGCGAGTCCACGGAGGGCTCCACCCACGAAGGGTCCACGAAGAAGCAACCTTGTCTATCCCACCATGGCCATCGCCCACGAAGGACTTGCCTCACTAGGGTAGATCTTCATGAAGTAGGCAATCTCCTTGCCCGTACAAACTCCTTGGTTCAGCTCCACAGTCTTGACGGAGGCTCCCAAGTGACACGTAACCAATCTAGGAGACACCACTCTCCAAAAGGTAATAGATGGTGTGTTGATGATGAACTCCTTGCTCGTGTACTTCAAATGATAGTCTCCCCAACACTCAGCTCTCCCTCATAGGATTGGATTTGGTGGAAAGAGGGTTTGAGTGGAAAGCAACTTGGGGAAGGCTAGAGATCAAGATTTATGTGGTTGGAATGGAATATCTTGACCTCAACACAAGTGTAGGTGGTTCTCTCTCAGAAAATATATGTTGGAAGTGTAGGCATGTTCTGATGGCTCTCTCCTTGAATGAAAAGTGGGTTGAGGGGTATATATAGCCTCCACACAAAATCTAACCGTTACATAAAAATCACCAAACTCGGTGGGACTGAATCATGAAACTTGGTCAGACCGATTTAGTTCAAAATTTGAACATTAGGATTTTCGGTGGGACCGACATGTCAACTCGGTGGGACCGATTCCATTAGGCTTAGGGAATAACATAATCTCGGTGAGACCGATTACACAAACTCAGTGGCACCGATTTTGGTAATAGGCAAACAGAGAGTTGGTCAGGCAAACTCGGTGGGACCGATTCGCTCATCTCGGTTAGACCAAAACGTTACGAAGGGGAAACAGAGAGTTTGCATTGCGAACTCGGTGGGACCGATCGCTCATCTCGGTTAGACCGAAACGTTGCAAAGGGAAACAGAGAGTTTGCAATCCCATCTCGGTGAGACCGAGATCCCTATCGGTGAGACCGAAATGACTAGGGTTTGTGGCAGTGGTATGTCAAGTGAACTCGGTGGCGCCGGGTAGGAAATTTTGGTGGGGCCGAGTTTGACTTTTGGTTTGGGACATATGTGGATATGAGAAAGTAGTTGAGGGTTTTGGAGCATATCACTAAGCATTTTGAGCAAGTAACTCATTAAGCAACACCTCATCCCCTTTTAATAGTATTGGCTTTTCCTATGGACTCAATGTGATCTTCGATCACTAAAAGTAAAATGTAGAGTCTTGAGCCTGAGCCAACATGTCTTAGTATTTTGAGGGGTCCACTTTCTAATCCATGCCATGCCAAACAGTGAGCTTTCCTGAAATAGCATTAGCTCAATGGGCTATATGTTGTTAGGAATTACCAAAACCACCTAGGGATAGTTGCACTTTCAACACCGTACTCGATCGATTCGTTATCCTCTGGGTGCTCAACCTTCGACCTGTACGCCCACCACCTCTGCCTGCTTTTTCCTCGGGCGAATCTGTCTGCTCCAGCACCTAGAGGAGATACTCGATGAACTCGAAGGACTGCGGCGTGACTGCCGCCAAGGAGTACATCACGCCCTCATCGCCGCCGTCTCACTCTTTCGCATACATTGCCACATGGCCCTCACCATCCTCAAAATCTCCCACTCATTGTCAAACCAAGTAAGGATCTCCTTCAACCTGGCTAACTTTTCCTGGTCGCCGCCGGCGATCTGCCTGATTCGCTCCTGCATCCTCTCCATAGATGTCCTTCATAGTGGTCCGGTGCTAGCTTTGGAAGATGGGAGGAGACACGATGGTATTGCAATGGAGAAGAGGGAGAGGCGAGATGGTGGTTTTGGAATGGAGATGATGGAGAGGAGAGGGGTGGTTTTGCAATGGAGAAGAGGGAGAGGCGAGACGGTGGTTTTGGAATGGAGATGATGGAGAGGAGAGGAGGTGGTTTTGCAATGGAGAAGAGGGAGATGAGCGTGCGGCGGCGATTTAGGATTGGACGAGAGGGCCGGTGCACTGTGACTGGATCAAAATCAAAATCAATTTACCCTTCAATTAAGAAAGCGACCCCACATTAACTAGTCTCCCTTTTATTCTGGGTCATAATTGACCATGATTTTCACAAATAAAATATATGTTATACGTTGCAAAAATAATATAATTTTAAAGTACATTCAAATACGAACGAAACGATACAATTTTTGGTGACATGCATTCACATTTTGCTTGTCAAATATAGTACGTGGTCAAACTTTGACCCAGAATACGCAAAACAAAAAATACTTCCAAGACCAGCGCCGCTCCTCTCTTGTTCCAATCTAAATCCAGTGCTGCTCCTCTCCTCTTCCATTTCAAAACCACCGCCCCTCCTCTCCTGTTCCAATCCAAAACCAGTGTCGCTCCTCTCCTGTTCTAATACAAAACCAGCATTGCTCCTCTCCTCTTCCTTTCAAAAACCACCACTGGCGAGTGAAGGTGCTGTGGAGACGTAGATCGATGGAGGAGTACAACCGATACGTCAGGATCGTAGACGGCGACCCTGTGAAGCTAGCTAGGATGTTGGAGATACATTCTTGGTTTGACAACAAGGACCAACTAGCCGCGATGGCGACATCCATGGCCAAATATCTGCAACAGAGCAAAAAGGTGGCGATACTCCCGAAGGGAGTCACGCGGGAGTACATAGAGCTGCTGCTCTGGGCCATGGAGCAAACAGATTCACCGAATCCGATCGTGAGGGAGCGGTGGTGGGAGTATCGATCCCAGATGGAGCATCCACCAGAGATTGAAGGATCAAGCATCTACAGGGTGCCGTTTGTGAGGGTGTCATGCCAGAGCGAGCCGGTGGAGTATTCATCGACCGAACCCAACTGCAAGAGGAGAAAAGCAGTTGGCCCGATGACGTTTCCCCGCCATCCTCTCCCTCGCCGTTCACATTGTATCATGGGCGGCTTTTTGCCACTGAGGAATGGGAGGGGACTGCCCCCCCCCCAGCCCAATAGTTGGGCAGGTTGTGAATTGTGAGGAGGAGCTTAGGGTTGTCAATATTTGCAGGTTGTGAATTGTGTTTTGTGTTTTCTATTTTGAGAGTACTTTCAGATATGAATGTCTTTTGAATTTCATATTTGCAGTATTGAGCATATGAAGTATTTTATGAATTCTAGAGATCTATTTTAGCACTTAAAAAATGTAGTTTCATAGGAGAATAAAAGTGCAGACAATGTAATTCTCAGAGAAGAAACTGCAAGTTTCAGTTTCAGATAAGAAACTGCAAGTTCAGTTTCAGATAAGAAACTGCAAGTTCAGTTTTAGATAAGAAACTGTAACTTTCAGAGGCAGTGCATTTATATTAACACGGCCTTTATAAACAGGGATAACATCATGTTGGAAGTTTTATTCATGGTCGAAAATGGAACTACCAGCCAGTTAACATCATGCTGATCAACATTCATGCATAGCACATCTTCGTATGATGCACAGTCAAAAAGATATGCTATTTTCAAAATACCTACACAGTGTCGAGTGTGCAAGAAACAGAGAAAATGAGGGACGGAGTTTTGGTAAGTGTTGGACGTGGTGTGCGTAGATGGCAATGGGTACCCACATGTTAATAATGGCATGGGCAAAAAAATTGGAGATATTTTCCCTGTATCAGGTGGAATCGAACCTGGGCGGCACAGCTGTCGGTAGTGTCACTTGGCCACTGGGCTAGTTCAGTACTTTTGTTACAAATAAAACATGCTGAACAAACGAGAGAAATCTGGAGAAGACTGTGCGTGGAGAGGCGGATAGTTGGGACCCACCAGGTCTATGGCCGTACGCAAGCAAGTGTCGCATTGAAAAAATACTTCCTCCTAATGCTATACTGACGTTGGGGCCCACAGGTTTGTCAACATAGTTACATTTTTAGGTGCTTCAACGTAGTTACTAAAGGAGGTAAATTCACAACGAAGTCGGGGAGCAGGCGGGTATCATTTATTATCACTGGGGCAGCAAGTATCAGCTGGGTTGTTGGCTGCCCCGTCTAGGCTTTCTTTTTTAACATACGCAGCCCACAACATGCTTTTGTATTTTCTTGAGGGTCATCATGTATCGACCGGCCTATGGACCTCCCATCCAAGGTTTTATTTTTCCTGAAACATCGGCAGCCCAATTTATGTATTTTTTTGAAGAAAACGCAGAGGTCTGTTCTATTTTTCTATATAAGAATAGGAACGTCTGGTCCAACTTATGTTTCCCTTCTAACTATCTTATATATATTTAAATTATTTTATATATTATTATATATTATTTTTATTGCCATCATATATTTAACAGATACTTACATATCTAAGAAAACAATATCCCACATCTTATGAACTTAAAAAAAATCTTAACAATAAATCCTGGATTTTTTTGGCAACGAAAATCCTGGTGATTGTATACAAAATCCTGGTAAGATTTAAGGACCAACGTAATAATGAATCACTTATTATTTAAATATATTTATAACAAAATGATCAGCCCTCGTTTATTTTTTTATAACATTGCTGCACCCAGCCCAACATTATAATTAGAATTAGCCCATCAAAATCGTGTATTTCGAGAAAGTGCAAATGGCCTGTAATTTTTTAGGAAAAAATAAATGGGCCGCATGGACGCTATATTATTTGTTCACCCAGCCCAGCAAATGGACTGTAATTCTAAAAAAAGATCAAATTGACTGTAAATTCTGAAAAATGGGTTGAATACGTGCCACATTTTTGGAGGCTGAAATGTGGGCCAATACGTCGAAGCCAACGCAAGTCGTTGTCAACTTAGTCAACAAATGATTCTGACATCATTAGCCGTTGGATTTACATCCAACAACCAGCATCCATCTTCAATCTCTCGTCTTCTTCCTCCAGCGCCGTCGGGACCACCTGCTCCTACCTCCTGCTACTAGCAGCTCTGCTTAGCACGCTTCGCTGTGAAGCGCTACCCCACCGCCGGCCAGGCCATCCCTCCACCCCTCCACACCTCCTGTTTTTCTCCACCGACTGCCGAACCACACTGCACCAGAACTAGTTAACCCTCGTACACCTCTCTGTTTGCGACTCCACTCCCGCGTCTTCCCATCTCCGGCTCGTTGCTATCCGGGGCCTCGCCGTCATCCACCACCTTGGATGCGCTCGACGTGGTGTGGTCAACGAACGACATCCATCAGAAGTGGACTGTACGTGGAGAGGCTGACAACTGGGTCCACGGTCGCACACAAGGAAATGCCTCCTTATTATGCGCAAAATAATGATTCCTCCACCTGACATCTGGGACCCACCGGAAGGGCCTCTGTATTTTGCGAAAAAAATGTTCCCGCCGCTGACAGCTCGGACCCACTAGCTATATCTTCGCACGCAAGGAAGTGCTTCCTTATTACGCACAAAAAAAAGAATACTACCCCTGCTAGCTGGGACCCACCATATGGGAGGCTGGCTTGTGGGCCTACTAAGTTGACGCAGACAGAGGGCTTTGTCAACTTAGTCAATATGAACGATTCTAGCTCCAGTGACCGTACGATGTCCATCCAACGGCCGTAGTGCTTCTTCAACCTCTGGTCTTCTTGCTCCAGCCGCCCAAAGCAGCGCTGGTCGTGTCGCGTGCTCCTGCCTCCCGTGGCCGGCTATGATGCCACGAAGGCCTCGCCGCCCCCATACTACTCCCACTGCTGGCCAGGCCCTGCGGCGACGGCAGCCTCACACCGAAGCTGAACCAGTGAACCCTTGTACTCCTCTACGTGTGGGCTTCCACTGCCACGTCTTCCCCGGCTCCGCGTCGTTCCCTTCCTAGGCCTTGCCGTCGTCCACGGCCCTGGTGCTCTCGGTGCCGCGTGGTCAATGTGGTCAACGAACAACATCCATTGGACGTGGACTGTACATGGAGAGGCTGACAGCTGGGTCCACGGCCGCAGCAAGGAAGTGCCTCCTTATTACGCGGAAAATAATGATTCCTCCACCTGACATCAGGGACCCACCGGACGGGCCACCGTATTTCATGAAAAAACATTTCCCCCTGACTGCTGGGACCCACCAGCTACATCTTCGCACGCAAGGAAGTGCCTGATAGTCGGGACCACCTGGTCGAAGCATACGTAGCATTGTCATTCTGGTCGCGAACGTGTACGTACATACTGGTCGATGTAGAGGCACGCACATGTCGTAGTAGAGGTGTGCACATGTCGTAGTAGAGGCGCGCACGTAGCATGTACATGTACTTACAGCGGCCAGGGTGCCAGAAAGTAAATATGACCACGTACGTACATACGGGCGGGGTCTCGAACGCCTACTCGCGCATATGTATGGCCAGGGCTCGTGTACATGGCTGGGTCAGAATAGAGAAACTGCATCATCATCGTGTTCATGGGGAGGCAACAGAATGCACTATGTTCATAGGGAAGCAACGGAACGCGTGCTGTTCATCGGGAGCCAACCGGCTTGGACGGAACAGCCGACGAAAAATAGTCCTGACGTACCACAGAACGGAGGAAACAGCCTTGTGTTCGACTAGCCATGGTCGAAACGGGTGTTGGGGAACGCAGTAATTTCAAAAAAAAATCCTACGCACACGCAAGATCATGGTGATGCATAGCAACGAGAGGGAAGAGTGTTGTCTATGTACCCTTGTAGACCGTAAGCAGAAGCATTATGACAACGCGGTTGATGTAGTCGTACGTCTTCAAGATTGACCGATCCTAGCACCGAAGGTACGGCACCTCCGAGATCTACACACGTTCGGCTCGGTGACATCCCACGAACTCACGATCCAGTAGAGTGTCGAGGGAGAGCTTCATCAGCACGATGGCATGATGACGGTGATGATGATGCTACCAGAACAGGGATTTGCCTAAGCACCGGTACGATATGACCAAGGTGGATTATGGTGGAGGGGGCCACCGCACACGGCTAAAAGATCAATGATCAACTTGTGTGTTCTAGGGTGCCCCCTGCCCCCGTATATAAAGGAGCAAGGGGGGAGGCCGGCCGACCGGCCTTGGGGCGCGCCAAGGAGAGGGGGGAGTCCTCCTCCTAGTAGGAGTAGGACTCCCTTTTCCTAGTCCAACTAGGAAGGGGAAGGGGAAAGGAAGGAGAGGGAGACAGGAAGGAAAGAGGGGGCACTGCCCCCCCCCCCC
>NC_041380.1:429562184-429626348 GCF_002162155.2 Triticum dicoccoides
CCTTGTCCAATTCGGACTCCCAAGGGGGAGCGCGTGGCCAGCCCTAAGCCCCCTCCTCTCTCACACACACAAGGCCCATGTAGGCCCATTAGTTCCCCCGGGGGTTCCGATAACCCCCCGGCACTCCGATAAATATCCGGTTACCCTCGGAACTCATCCAGTGTTGAATATAGTCGTCCAATATATAAATATTTATGTCTCAGCCATTTCAAGACTCCTCGTCATGTCTGTGATCATATACGGGACTCCGAACTATCTTCGGTACATCAAATGCATAAACTCATAATACCGATCGTCACCGAGTGCGGACCCTACGGGTTCGAGAACTATGTAGACATGACCGAGACACGTCTCCGGTCAATAACCAATAGCGGAACCTGGATGCTCATATTGGTTCCTACATATTCTACGAAGACCTTTATCGGTCAAACCGCATAACGATATATGTTGTTCCCTTTGTCATTGGTATGTTACTTGTCCGAGATTTGATCGTGGTATCTCAATACCTAGTTCAATCTCATTACCGGCAAGTCTATTTACTCATTCAGTAATGCTACATCCTGTAACTGACTCATTAGCTACATTTCTTGCAAGGCTTATAGTGATGTACATTACCAAGAGGGCCCAGAGATACCTCTCCGACAATCGGAGTGACAAATCCTAATCTCGATCTATGCCAACTCAACAAACTGTTGGAAATATACCCTAGAGGCAATAATAAAATGGTTATTATTATATTTCTTTGTTCATGATAATTGTCTATTGTTCATGCTATAATTGTGTTATCCGGAAATTGTAATACATGTGTGAATACATAGACCACAACACGTCCCTAGTGAGCCTCTAGTTGACTAGCTCATTGATCAAAAGATAGTCATGGTTTCCTGACTATGGACATTGGATGTCATTGATAACGGGATCACATCATTAGGAGAATGATGTGATGGACAAGACCCAATCCTAAGCATAGCTCAAAGATCATGTAGTTCGTTTGCTATAGCTTTTCCGAATGTCAAGTATCATTTCTTTAGACCATGAGATTGTGCAACTCCCGGATACCGTAGGAGTGCTTTGGGTGTGCCAAATGTCACAATGTAACTGGGTGACTATAAAGGTACACTACAGGTATCTCTGAAAGTGTCTGTTGGGTTGGCACGAATCGAGACTGGGATTTGTCACTCCGTATGTCGGAAAGGTATCTCTGGGCCAACTCGGTAATGCATCATCATAATGAGCTCAATGTGACCAAGTGGTTGATCACAGGATCATGCATTACGGTACGAGTAAAGTGACTTGCCGGTAACGAGATTGAACGAGGTATTGGGATACCGACGATCGAGTGTCGGGCAAGTAACGTACCGATTGATAAAGGGAATTGTATACGGATTGATTGAATCCTCGACATCATGGTTCATCCGATGAGATCATCGAGGAGCATGTGGGAGCCAACATGTGTATCCAGATCCCGCTATTGGTTATTGACTGGAGAGTCGTCTCGATCATGTCTGCGTGTCTCCCGAACCCGTAGGGTCTACACACTTAAGGTTCGGTGACGCTAGGGTTGTTGAGATATTAGTATACGGTAACCCAAAAGTTGTTCGGAGTCCCGGATAAGATCCCGGACGTCACAACGAGTTCCGGAATGGTCCGGAGGTGAAGATTTATATATAGGAAGTCAAGTTTCGGCCATCGGGAAAGTTTCGGGGGTAATCGGTATTGTACCGGGACCACCGGAAGGCTCCCGGTGGTCCACTGGGTGGGGCCACCTATCCCGGAGGGCCCCATGGGCTGAAGTGGGAGGGGAACCAGCCCCTAGTGGGCTGGTGCGCCCCCCTTGGGCCTCCCCCTGCGCCTAGGGTTGGAAACCCTAGGGGTGGGGGGCGCCCTACTTGGCTTGGGGGGCAAGTCACCCCCTTGGCCGCCCCCCCCTAGGAGATTGGATCTCCTAGGGACGGCGCGCCCCCTAGGGACCCTATATATAGTGGGGGGAGGGAGGGCAGCCGCACCCTAGCCTCTGGTGCCTCCCTCTCCCTCCCGTGACACTCCTCCCTCTCCCTGAGCTTGGCGAAGCCCTGCCGAGATCACCGTTGCTTCCACCACCACGCCGTCGTGCTGCTGGATCTTCATCAACCTCTCCTTCCCCCTTGCTAGATCAAGTTGGAGGAGACGTCTTCCCAACCGTACGTGTGTTGAACGCGGAGGTGCCGTCCGTTCGGCGCTAGGTCATCGGTGATTTGGATCACGACGAGTACGACTCCATCAACCCTGTTCTCTTGAACGCTTCCACGCACGATCTACAAGGGTATGTAGACGCACTCCCCTCTCCCTAGTTTCTAGATGACTCCATAGATTGATCTTGGTGATGCGTAGAAAATTTTAAAAGTTTGCTACGTTCCCCAACAGTGGCATCATGAGCTAGGTCTATGCGTAGTTTCTATGCACGAGTAGAACACAAAGCAGTTGTGGGCGTCGATATTGTCAATTTGCTTTCCGTTACTAGTCTTATCTTGATTCGGCGGCATCGTGGGATGAAGCGGCCTGGACCGACCTTACACGTACGCTTATGTGAGACTGGTTCCACCGATTGACATACACTAGTTGCATAAGGTGGCTGGCGGGTGTCTGTCTCTCCCACTTTAGTCGGATCGGATTCGATGAAAAGGGTGCTTATGAAGGGTAAATAGAAATTGGCATATCACATTGTGGTTTTGGCGTAGGTAAGAAATGTTCTTGCTAGAAACCTATAGCAGCCACGTAAAAACTTGCAACAACAATTAGAGGACGTCTAACTTGTTTTTGTAGCATGTGCCGTGTGATGTGATATGGCCAAAAGGATGTGATGAATGACATATGTGATGTATGAGATTGATCATGTTCTTGTAATAGGAATCACGACTTGCATGTCGATGAGTATGACAACCGGCAGGAGCCATAGGAGTTGTCTTTATTTATTTATGACTTGCATGTCAACATAAACGTCATGTAATTACTTTACTTTATTGCTAAAGCGTTAGCCATAGTAGTAGAAGTAATAGATGACGAGATAACTTCAAGAAGACACGATGATGGAGATCATGATGATGGAGATCATGGTGTCATGCCGGTGACAATGATGATCATGGAGCCCCGAAGATGGAGATCAAAAGGAGCAAATGATATTGGCCATATCATGTCACTATTTGATTGCATGTGATGTTTATCATGTTTTACATCTTATTTGCTTAGAACGATGGTAGCTTAAATAAGATGATCCCTCGTAATAATTTCAAGAAAGTGGTCCCCCTAACTGTGCACCGTTGTGAAGGTTCATTGTTTCGAAGCACCACGTGATGATCGGGTGTGATAGATTCTAATGTTCGAATACAATGGGTGTAAGCCAGATTTACACACGCAATACACCTAGGTTGACTTGATGAGCCTAGCATGTACAGACATGGCCTCGGAACACAGAAGACCGAAAGGTCGAGCATGAGTCGTATAGAAGATACAATCAACATGAAGATGTTCACCGATGTTGACTAGTCCGCCTCACGTGATGATCAGACACGGCCTAGTTGACTCGGATCATGTTTCACTTAGATGACTAGAGGGATGTCTATCTGAGTGGGAGTTCATTGGATAATTTGATTAGATGAACTTAATTATCATGAACTTAGTCTAAAAATCTTTACACTATGTCTTGTAGATCAAATGGCCCACGCTAATGTTGCCCTCAACTTCAACGCGTTCCTAGAGAAAACCAAGCTGAAAGATGATGGCAGCAACTATACGGACTGGGTCCGGAACCTGAGGATCATCCTCATAGTTGCCAAGAAAGATTATGTACTAGAAGCACCGCTAGGTGACGCACCCATCCTAGAGAACCAAGACATTATGAATGCTTGGCAGTCACGTGCTGATGATTACTCCCTCATTCAGTGCGGCATGCTTTACAGCTTACAACCGGGGCTCCAAAAGCGTTTTGAGAGCCACGGAGCATATGAGATGTTCGAAGAGCTGAAAATGGTTTTCCAAGATCATGCCCGGGTCGAGAGATATGAAGTCTCTGACAAGTTATTCAGCTGTAAGATGGAGGAAAATAGTTCTGTCAGTGAGCACATACTCAAAATGTCTGGGTTGCATAACCGCTTGACTCAGCTGGGAGTTAATCTCCCGGATGACGCGGTCATTGACAGAATCCTTCAGTCGCTTCCACCGAGCTACAAGAGCTTTGTGATGAACTTCAATATGCAGGGGATGGAAAAGACCATTCCTGAGGTATATTCAATGCTGAAATCAGCAGAGGTGGAAATCAAAAAGGAACATCAAGTGTTGATGGTGAATAAAACCACTAAGTTCAAGAAAGGCAAGGGTAAGAAGAACTTCAAGAAGGACGGCAAGGGAGTTGCCGTGCCCGGTAAGCAAGCTGCCGGGAAGAAGCCAAAGAATGGACCCAAGCCCGAGACTAAGTGTTTTTATTGCAAGGGAAGTGGTCACTGGAAGCGGAACTGCCCCAAATACTTAGCGGACAAGAAGGCCGGCAACACTAAAGGTATATGTGATATACATGTAATTGATGTGTACCTTACCAGTACTCGTAGTAGCTCCTGGGTATTTGATACCGGTGCGGTTGCTCACATTTGTAACTCAAAGCAAGAGCTGCAGAATAAGCGGAGACTGGCGAAGGACGAGGTGACGATGCGCATCGGGAATGGTTCCAAGGTCGATGTGATCTTCGTCGGCACGCTGCCTCTACATTTGCCTACGAGATTAGTTTTAAACCTCAATAATTGTTATTTAGTGCCAGCTTTGAGCATGAACATTGTATCAGGATCTCATTTAATTCGAGATGGCTACTCATTTAAATCCAAGAATAATGGTTGTTCTATTTATATGAGAGATATGTTTTATGGTCATGCTCCATTGGTGAATGGTTTATTCTTAATGAATCTCGAGCGTAATGTTACACATATTCATAGTGTGAATACCAAAAGATGTGAGGTTGATAATGATAGTCCCACATACTTGTGGCACTGCCGCCTTGGTCACATAGGTGTCAAACGCATGAAGAAGCTCCATGCAGATGGACTTTTGGAGTCTCTTGATTACAAATCATTTGACACGTGCGAACCATGCCTCATGGGTAAAATGACCAAGACTCTGTTCTCAGGAACAATGGAGCGAGCAACCAACTTATTGGAAATCATACATACTGATGTGTGCGGTCCAATGAGTGTTGAGGCTCGCGGTGGCTATCGTTATGTTCTCACCCTCACTGATGACTTGAGTAGATATGGGTATGTCTACTTAATGAAACGCAAGTCTGAGACCTTTGAAAAGTTCAAGGAATTTTAGAGCGAGGTTGAGAATCAACATGATAGGAAAATCAAGTTCTTGCGATCAGATCATGGGGGAGAATACTTGAGTCACGAATTTGGCACACACTTAAGAAAATGTGGAATACTTTCACAACTCACGCCGCCTGGAACACCTCAGTGTAATGGTGTGTCCGAACGTCGTAATCGCACTCTATTGGATATGGTGCGATCTATGATGTCTCTTACCGATCTACCGCTGTCATTTTGGGGCTATGCTTTAGAGACTGCCGCATTTACTTTAAATAGGGCCCTGTCGAAATCCATTGAGACGACATCATATGAATTATGGTTTGGGAAGAAACCTAAGCTATCGTTTCTGAAAGTTTGGGGATGCGATGCTTATGTCAAGAAACTTCAACCTGAAAAGCTCGAACCCAAATCGGAAAAATGCGTCTTCATAGGATACCCTAAAGAAACTATTGGGTATACCTTCTACCTCAGATCCGAAGGCAAGATCTTTGTTCCCAAGAATGGGTCCTTTCTAGAGAAACAGTTTCTCTCGAAAGAAATAAGTGGGAGGAAAGTAGAACTTGATGAAATATTACCTCTTGAACCGGTAAGTGGCGCAGCTCAAGAAAATGTTCCTGAGGTGCCTGCACCGACTAGAGAGGAAGTTAATGATGATGATCATGAAACTTCAGATCAAGTTGCTACTGAACTTCGTAGGTCCACGAGGACACGTTCTGCACCAGAGTGGTACGGCAACCCTGTCTTGGAAATCATGTTGTTAGACAACGGTGAACCTTCGAACTATGAAGAAGCGGTGGTGGGCCCGGATTCCGACAAATGGCTGGAAGCCATGAAATCTGAGATAGGATCCATGTATGAAAACGAAGTATGGACTTTGACTGACTTGCTCGATGATCGGTGAGCCATAGAAAATAAATGGATCTTTAAGAAGAATACAGACGCGGATGGTAATGTAACCATCTATAAAGCTCGGCTTGTTGCTAAGGGTTATCGACAAGTTCAAGGGGTTGACTACGATGAGACTTTTCACCCGTAGCGAAGCTGAAGTCCGTCCGAATCATGTTAGCAATTGTCGCATTCTATGATTATGAGATATGGCAAATGGACGTCAAAACGGCATTCCTTAATGGTTTCCTTAAGGAAGAATTGTATATGATGCAGCCGGAAGGTTTTGTCGATCCTAAGAATGCTGACAAGGTGTGCAAGCGCCAACGCTCGATTTATGGGCTGGTGCAAGCAGCTCGGAGTTGGAACATTCGTTTTGATGAGATGATCAAACGTTTGGGTTTACGCAGACTTATGGAGAAGCCTGCATTTACAAGAAAGTGAGTGGGAGCTCTGTAGCATTTCTCATATTGTATGTGGATGACATACTGTTGATGGGAAATGATATAGAATTCTTGGAAAGCATAAAGGCCTACTTGAACAAGTGTTTTTCAATGAAGGATCTTGGAGAAGCTGCTTATATATTAGGCATCAAGATCTATAGAGATAGATCGAGACGCCTCATTGGTCTTTCACAGAGTATGTACCTTGACAAGATATTGAAGAAGTTCAAAATGGATCAGTCAAAGAAGGGGTTCTTGCCTGTATTGCAAGGTACGAGATTGAGCACGGCTCAATGCCCGACCACGGCAGAAGATAGAGAAAAGATGAGTATCTTCCCCTATGCCTCAGCCATAGGGTCTATCATGTATGCTATGCTATGTACTAGACCTGATGTAAACCTTGCCGTAAGTTTGATAGGAAGGTACCAAAGTAATCCCGGCATGGAACACTGGACAGTGGTCAAGAATATCCTGAAGTACCTGAAGAGGACTAAGGATATGTTTCTCGTTTATGGAGGTGACGAAGAGCTCGTCGTAAAGGGTTACGTCGATGCTAGCTTCGACACAGCTCTGGATGACTCTAAGTCACAAACCAGATACATGTATATTTTGAATGGTGGGGCAGTAAGCTGGTGCAGTTGCAAGAAAAGCGTTGTGGCGGGATCTACATGTGAAGCGGAGTGCATGGCAGCCTCGGAGGCAGCACAAGAGGCAATCTGGGTGAAGGAGTTCATTACCGACCTAGGATTCATACCCAATGCGTCAGGCCCGATGACTCTCTTCTGTGACAACACTGGAGCTATTGCCCTTGCCAAGGAGCCCAGGTTTCACAGGAAGACCAGGCATATCAAGCGTCGCTTCAACTCCATTCGTGAAAGTGTTCAAAATGGAGACATAGATATTTGTAAAGTACATACGGACCTGAATGTGGCAGATCCGTTGACTAAACCTCTCCCTAGAGCAAAATATGATCAACACAAGAACTGCATGGGTGTTCAATTCATCACAATATAACTAGACTATTAACTCTAGTGCAAGTGGGAGACTGTTGGAAATATGCCCTAGAGGCAATAATAAAATGGTTATTATTATATTTCTTTGTTCATGATAATTGTCTATTGTTCATGCTATAATTGTGTTATCCGGAAATTGTAATACATGTGTGAATACATAGACCACAACACGTCCCTAGTGAGCCTCTAGTTGACTAGCTCGTTGATCAAAAGATAGTCATGGTTTCCTGACTATGGACATTGGATGTCATTGATAACGGGATCACATCATTAGGACAATGATGTGATGGACAAGACCCAATCCTAAGCATAGCTCAAAGATCACGTAGTTCGTTTGCTATAGCTTTTCCAAATGTCAAGTATCATTTCCTTAGACCATGAGATTGTGCAACTCCCGGATATCGTAGGAGTGCTTTGGGTGTGCCAAACATCACAACGTAACTGGGTGACTATAAATGTACACTATAGGTATCTCCAAAAGTGTCTGTTGGGTTGGCACGAATCGAGACTAGGATTTGTCACTCCGTATGATGGAGAGGTATCTCTGGGCCCGCTCGGTAATGCATCATCATAATGAGCTCAATGTGACCAAGTGGTTGATCACGGGATCATGCATTACGGTACGAGTAAAGTGACTTGCCGGTAACGAGATTGAACGAGGTATTGGGATACCGACGATCGAGTCTCAGGCAAGTAACGTACCGATTGACAAAGGGAATTGTATACGGATTGATTGAATCCTCGACATCGTGGTTCATCCGATGAGATCATCGAGGAGCATGTGGGAGCCAACATGGGTATCCAGATCCCGCTGTTGGTTATTGACCGGAGAGTCGTCTCGGTCATGTCTGCGTGTCTCCCAAACCCGTAGGGTCTACACACTTAAGGTTCGGTGACGCTAGGGTTGTTGAGATATTAGTATACAGTAACCGAAAAGTTGTTAGGAGTCCCGGATAAGATCCCGGACGTCACGAGGAGTTCCGAAATGGTCCGGAGGTGAAGATTTATATATAGGAAGTCAAGTTTCGGCCATCGGGAAAGTTTCGGGGGTAATCGGTATTGTACCGGGACCACCGGAAGGGTCCCGGGGGTCCACCGGGTGGGGCCACCTATCCCGGAGGGCCCCATGGGCTGAAATGGGAGGGGAACCAGCCCCTACTAGGCTGGTGCGCCCACCTTGGGCCTCCCCCTGTGCCTAGGGTTGGAAACCCTAGGGGTGGGGGGCGCCCCACTTGGCTTGGGGGGCAAGTCACCCCCTTGGCCGCCGCCCCCCCTTGGAGATTGGATCTCCTAGGGCTGGCGCCCCCCTATGGACCCTATATATAGTGGGGGAGAGGGAGGGTAGCCGCACCCTAGCCCCTGGCGCCTCCCTCTCCCTCCCGTGACACTCCTCCCTCTCCCTGAGCTTGGCGAAGCCCTACCGATATCACGGTTTCTTCCACCACCACGCCATTGTGCTGCTGGATCTTCATCAACCTCTCCTTCCCCCTTGCTAGATCAAGTTGGAGGAGACGTCTTCCCAACCGTACGTGTGTTGAACGCGGAGGTGCCGTCCGTTTGGCGCTAGGTCATCGGTGATTTGGATCACGACGAGTACGACTCCATCAACCCCGTTTTCTTGAACGCTTCCGCGCGTGATCTACAAGGGTATGTAGATGCACTCCCCTCTCCCTCGTTGCTAGAAGACTCCATAGATTGATCTTGGTGATGCATAGAAAATTTTAAAATTCTGCTATGTTCCCCAACACAAACACCATCGGAGACACCTGTAGAGCACCTTTATAATCACCTAGTTACGTTGTGACGTTTGGTAGCACACAAAGTGTTCCTCTGGTATTTGGAAGTTGCAATGTCTCATAGTCATAGGAACATGTATAAGTTATGGAGAAAGCAATAGCAACAAACTAAATGATCATCATGCTAAGCTAACAGATGGGTCATCTCAATCACATCATTCTCTAATGATGTGATCCCGTTAATCAAATGACAACTCATGTCTATGGTTAGGAAACATAACCATCATTGATTCAACGAGCTAGTCAAGTAGAGGCAAACTAGTGACACTCTGTTTGTCTATGTATTCACACATGTACTAAGTTTCCGGTTAATACAATTCTAGCATGAATAATAAACATTTATCATGATATAAGGAAATATAAATAATAACTTTATTATTGCATATAGGGCATATTTCCTTCAATGGGATCCTGTTCATCGGGAGGGGTCTGGTGTACCGCAAAACGGAGGAAACGGACTACTCTTGGTCGAAATGGGGTCCTGTTGATCGGGAGGGGTGTGGCGTACCGCACAACGGAGGAAACGGACTTGTGTTGGAGCACTACAGTCGAAACGAGGGTCTTGTTCATCAGGAGGGGTGTGGCGTACCGCAAAATGGGACTCCACAGGACACTGTTCATCTCCACCATCGACCTCCTCCAGCCTCCACGGGCTACTGTTCATCCATCGTCGACCTCCTCCAGCCTCCAACTATGACTATTCATCCACGGGCTCCTGTTCATCCAGCCTCCACCGCGCACTCCTCCACCGGCTACTGTTCAAGTAGCGCTCTCCATGGGGTCCTATTCAACCACCCCTCCACGGGCCACTATTCATCTAGCCCTCCACCGTCTACTGTTCAACCAGCCCTCCACGGGGTCGTTCTGTTCATCCATCCCTCCACGGGGTCATGTTCATCCACCCCTCCATGGGGTCCTGTTCATCCACCGGCTCAATCGATCGGGCTACTGTTCATCCAACATCAACACCATGAGGTCATGTTTATCCAACCCCCCACCGGGAACTGTTCATCCAAACCCCCAACAATGCTCACTGTTCATCAAGAGGCAACATCGATCGGCTTTAGTTAGCAGCAGTAGCGAAGGAATCACTCGGGTTCAGTTAACAGCAAGGGATCGATTGCTCGGGTTCAGTAACGTAGCTAGTGCAATTGCTCGGGTTCAGTTAGAGCCCAACGCCTCGCTCGGGTTCAGTTAGAGCGCAATGCCTCGCACACATGCGTGTACGTATGAGAGAAACACGCATCGCTCGGGCCCCGACCACCCACCGTAACCGAGAACTCCCCCAATATTTTTCCTCTCCCTCGCTTCTACCATGGTTTTTTCTGTCATGGACGGCCCAAAGAATGTCATGCAGCTGCGTCTCCGGCCCGCCCAGGACGAAAAGCCCATTTTATATCATGATTTTTTGTCATAGAAGTAGGAGCCCACCACATCTATGATGATACCAGGTTTTGCCACAATTATCGCATAGAAGTGTCATAAGCATGATAGGAAAAAAATCGCTCGACCCAAAATGTCACGGATGTGTCTTTTTTTTGTAGTGATTAACCGGAAACTTGATACATGTGTGGATACATAGAAAAAACACAGTGTCCCTAGTAAGCCTCTACTAGACTAGCTCATTAATCAAAGATGGTTAAGTTTCCTAACCATAGACATGTGTAGTTATTTGATGAACGGGATCACATCATTAGGAGAATGATGTGATGGACAAGACCCATCCATTGTCTTAGCAAAATGATTGTTAAGTTTTATTGCTTTTGCTTTCTTCATGACTTATACATATTCCTTTGACTATGAGATTATGCAACTCCCGAATACTAGAGGAACACCTTGTGTGCTATCAAACGTCACAACGTAACTGGGTGATTATAAAGATGCTCTACAGGTGTCTCCGTAGGTGTTTTTTGGGTTGGCATAGATCGAGATTAGGATTTGTCACTCCGAGTATCAAAGAGGTATCTCTGGGCCCTCTCGGTAATGCACATCATAATAAGCCTTGCAAGCAATGTGACTAATGAGTTAGTTGCGGGACGATGCATTACAAAACGAGTAAAGAGACTTGCCGATAACGAGATTGAACTACGTATGACGATACCAACAATCGAATCTCGGGCAAGTAACATACCGATGACAAAGGGAATGACGTATGTTGTTATGCAGTTTGACCGATAAAGATCTTCATAGAATATGTAGGAGCCAATATGATCATCCAAATTTCGTTATTAGTTATTGACCGGAGATGTGTCTCGGTCATGTCTACATAGTTCTCGAACCCGTAGGGTCCGCACGCTTAACGTTCGATGACGATTTGTATTATTAGTTATGTGTTTTGGTGATCGAAGTTTGTTCCGAGTCCTGAATGAGATCACGAACATGACGAGGAGTCTAGGAATGGTCGAGAGGTAAAGATTGATATATTAGAAGGTTATATACAGACACCAGAATGGTTCCGATAAGGTTCGGGGATTTTTCGGAGTACCGGGAGGCTACCGGAAAACCCCGGGAAAGTTAATGGGCCTATTGGGCCATAGTGGGGAGAGGAAGCTGCCACAAGAGGTGGGGCGCCCCCCCCCCCCCAAGCCCAAATCAAATTGGACTAGGGTCGGGGCGCGTCCTCCCTTTCCTTCTCCCTCTCCCCCTTTCCCCTTTCCCCTTTCCGTTAGTTGGAAGGAGGGGGGGCGAATCCTACTTGGACTAGGAGCCCAAGTAGGACTCCTCCCTTGGGCCGGCCACCTCCTCCTCCCCCCCCCTTATATATGGGGGCAGGGGGCACCCCAAAGGCACAACATCAATTGTTCCTTAGCCGTGTGTGGTGCCCCCATCCACAGTTTACCACCTCCGTCATATGTCGTAGTGCTTAGGCAAAGCCCTGTGCGGATCACATCACCAACACCATCGCTATGTCGTCGTGCTGACGGAACTCTCCCTCGACCCTCTACTGGATCAAGAGCTCGAGGGACGCCATCGTGCTGAATGTGTGCTGAACATGAAGGTGTCGTGCGTTCGGTACTTGGATCGGTTGGATCTTGAAGACTTTTGACTACATCAACCGCGTTACATAACGCTTCTACTTTCGGTCTACGAGGGTACGTGGACACACTCTCCCCTTGATACGTCTCCAGCGTATCTACAATTTTTGATTATTCCATGCTATTATATTATCTGTTTTGGATGTTTAATGGGCTTTAATATACTTTTTTATATTATTTTTGGGACTAACCTATTAACCAAAGGCCTAGTGCAAATTGCTATTTTTTGCCTATTTCAGTGTTTCACAGAAAAGGAATATCAAACGGAATCCAAACGGAATGAAACCTTCGGGAGAGTTATTTTTGGAACAAACGTGATCCAAGACTTGGAGTGGCCATCAAGAAAGAAGTGAGGAGGCCACGAGGTAGGGGGCCGCGCCCCCCACCCTCGTGGGCCCCTTGCAGCTCCACCGACATACTTCTTCCTCCTATATATACCCATATACCCTGAAAACATCCAGGAACACCATGAAACCCTATTTCCACCGCCGCAACCTTCTATACCCAAGAGATCCCATCTTGGGGCCTTTTCCGGAGCTCCGCCGGAGGGGGAATCGATCACGGAGGGCTTCTACATCAACACCATAGCCTCTCCGATGATGTGTGAGTAGTTTACCATAGACCTTCGGGTCCATAGTTATTAGCTAGATGGCTTATTCTCTCTTTTTGGATCTCAATACAATGTTCTCCTCGATCTTCTTGGAGATCTATTCGACGTAATTCTTTTTGCGGTGTGTTTGTCGAGATTCGATGAATTGTGGGTTTATGATCAAGTTTATCTATGAACAATATTTGATTCTTCTGTGAAATCTTTTATGTATGATTTGTTATCTTTGCAAGTCTCTCCGAATTGTCAGTTTGGTTTGGCCTACTAGATTGATCTTGCAATGGGAGAAGTGCTTACCTTTGGGTTCAATCTTGCGGTATCCTTTCCAAGTGACAGTAGGGGCAGCAAGGCACGTATTGTATTGTTGCCATCGAGGATAAAAAGATGGGGTTTATATCATATTGCTTGAGTTTATCCCTCTACATCATGTCATCTTGCCTAATGCGTTACTCTGTTCTTATGAACTTAATACTCTAGATGCATGCTGGATAGCGGTCGATGTGTGGAGTAATAGTAGTAGATGTAGAATCGTTTCGGTCTACTTGTCGCGGACGTGATGCCTATATACATGATCATGCCTAGATATTCTCATAATTGTGCACTTTTCTATCATTTGCTCGACAGTAATTTGTTTACCCACCGTAATACTTATGCTATCTTGAGAGAAGCCACTAGTGAAACCTATGGCCCCCGGATCTATTTTCCATCATATAAGTTTCCAATCTATTTTGCAATATTTATTTTCCAATCTATATAATAAAAATACCAAAAATATTTATCTTATTATCTCTATCAGATCTCACTCTCGGAAGTGATCGTGAAGGGATTGACAACCCCTTTATTGCGTTGGTTGCGAGGTTCTTATTTGTTTGTGTAGGTGCGGGGTGACTTGCGTGTAGTCTCCTACTGGATTGATACCTTGGTTCTCAAAAACTGAGGGAAATACTTACGCTACTTTGCTGCATCACCCTTTCCTCTTCAAGGGAAAACCAACGCAGTGCTCGAGAGGTAGCAAGAAGGATTTTTGGCGCCGTTGCCGGGGAGATCTACGCACAAGTCAAGACATACCAAGTACCCATCACAAACTCTTATCCCTCGCATTACATAATTTGCCATCTGCCTCTCGTTTTCCACTCCCCCACTTCACCCTTGCCGTTTTATTCACCCTCTTTTCCGTTCGCCTCTTTTTCGCTTGCTTCTTGTGTGCTTGTGTGTTGGATTGTTTGTCACGATGGCTCAAGATAATACTAAATTGTGTGATTTTTCCAATACCAACAATAATGATTTTATTAGCACTCCGATTGCTCCTCTTACCGATGCTGAATCTTGTGAAATTAATACGGCTTTGCTGAATCTTGTCATGAAAGATCCGTTTTCTCGCCTTCCTAGTGAAGATGCCGCTACCCATCTAAACAGCTTTGTTGATTTATGTGATATGCAAAAGAAGAAAGATGTGGATAATGATGTTGTTAAATTCAAGCTATTCCCATTTTTGCTTAGAGATCGTGCTAAAACTTGGTTTTCCTCTTTGCCCAAAAATAGTATTGATTCTTGGAATAAGTGCAAAGATGCTTTTATCTCTAAGTATTTTCCTCCTGCTAAGATCATCTCTCTTAGAAACGGTATTATGAATTTTAAGCAACTTGATCATGAGCATGTTGCACAAGCTTGGGAGAGGATGAAATTAATGATACGTAATTGCCCTACACATGGTTTGAATTTGTGGATGATCATACAGAAACATTATGCTGGATTGAATTTTGCTTCTAGAAATCTTTTAGATTCGGCCGCGGAGGCACTTTTATGGAAATCACTTTAGGAGAAGCTACCAAACTCCTAGATAATATTATGGTTAATTATTCTCAATGGCACACCAAAAGATTTACTAGTAAAAAGGTTCATTCTATAGAAGAAATTAATGTCTTGAGTGGAAAGATGGATGAACTTATGAAATTGTTTGCTAATAAGAGTGTTCTTCTGATCCTAATGATATGCCTTTGTCTGCTTTGATTGAGAATAATAATGAATCTATGGATGTGAATTTTGTTGGTAGGAACAATTTTGGTAACAACACTTATAGAGGAAACTTTAATCCTAGGCCGTATCCTAGTAATTCCTCTAATAATTATGGTAATTCCTACACAATTCTTATGGAAATTATAATAATATGCCCTCTGATTTTGAATCTAGTATTAAAGAATTTATTAGTTCGCAAAAGAGTTTCAATGCTTTGATTTAAGAATAATTGTCTAATATTGATGAGTTGGCTAGGAACGTGGATAGAATTTCTATTGATGTTGATTGCTTGAAACTTAGATCTATTCCACATGAGCATGATATCAATGAGTCTCTCAAAGCCATGAGAATTTCCATTGATGAGTGCAAAGAAAGAACAGCTAGGATGCGTGCAAAAAAAGATTTCTTTATAAAAGCGTGTTCTTCTAGTTTTGATGATAATAAGGATGAAGATCTAAAAGTGATTGATGTGTCTCCTATTAAATCTTTGTTTTGCAATATGAATCTTGATAATGATGGGACTGGAGATGAGTCAACTTTAGTTAAAAGGCGTCCCAATGATTCAGAGTTTTTAGATCTTGATGCAAAAATTAATAAAAGTGGGATTGAAGAGGACAAAACTTTACATAGCAATGAACCCACTATTTTGGATTTCAAGGTATTTAATTATGATAATTGCTCTTTGATAGATTGTATTTCCTTCTTGCAATCCGTGCTAAATTCTCCGCATGCTTATAGTCAAAATAAAGCTTTTACCCAACATATTGTTGATGCTTTAATGCAATCTTATGAAGAAAAGCTTGAATTAGAAGTTTCTATCCCTAGAAAACTTCATGATGAGTGGGAACCTACTATTAAAAAAATTAAAGATCATGAATGTTATGCTTTATGTGATTTGGGTGCTAGCGTTTCCACGATTCCAAAAACTTTGTGTGATGTGTTAGATTTCCGTGACTTTGATGATTGTTCTTTAAATTTGCACCTCGCGGATTCCACTATTAAAAACCCTATGGGAAGGATTAATGATGTTCTTATTGTTGCAAATAGGAATTATGTGCCTGTAGATTTCATTGTTCTTGACATTGATTGCAAACCTACATGTCCCATTATTCTTGGTAAACGTTTCCTTAGAACGATTGGTGCAATTATTGATATGAAAGAAGGAAATATTAGATTCCAATTTCCGTTAAGGAAAAGCATGGAACACTTTCCTAGAAATAAAATTAAATTACCTTATGAATCTATTATGAGAGCCACTTATGGATTACATACCAAAGATGATAATACATAGATCTATTCTTGTTTTTATGCCTAGCTAGGGGCGTTAAACGATAGCGCTTGTTGGGAGGCAACCCAATTTTATTTTTGTTTCTTGCTTCTTGGTTATCTTTAGTAATAAATAATTCATCTAGATTCTGTTTATATGTGTTTTTATGCTTTTAATTAGTGTTTGTGCCAAGTAGAACCTTTGGGAAGACTTGAGAGAAGTTTTTGCGATCTTTCTGTAAAAAAACAGAAACTTTAGCGCTCATGAGACTTGCTGCCATTTTTTACTGGACAGTGATATTAGGTTGATTCTTTTTGCAGATTATTAATCGAAAAATTCCTCACGTCTACCAATTTATTTCAGAATTTTTGGGGTTACAGAAGTATTCTAAACTTACAGATTACTACAGAATGTTCTGTTTTTGACAGATTCTGTTTTTCGTGTGTTGTTTGCTTATTTTCATGAATCTATGGCTAGTATCGGGGGGTATGAACCATAGAGAAGTTGGAATACAGTAGTTTTAAAACAAATATAAATAAATAATGAGTTCATTACAGTACCTTAAGTGGTGGTTTGTTTTCTTATACTAACAGAGCTCATGAGATTTTCTGTTGAAGTTTTGTGTTGTGAAGTTTTCAAGTTTTGGGTAAAGATTTGATGGATTATGGAATAAGGAGTGGCAAGAGCCTAAGCTTGGGTATTCCCAAGGCACACCAAGGTAAATTTAACATACAACCAAAAGCCTAAGCTTGGGGATGCCCCGGAAGGCATCCCCTCTTTCGTCTTCGTCTATCGGTAACTTTACTTGATGCTATATTTTTATTCACCACATGATATGTGTTTTGCTTGGAGAGTCTTGTATGATTTGAGTCTTTGCTTTTTAGTTTAACACAATCATACTTGATATACACACCTTTTGTAGAGACACACATGAATTGGAATTTATTAGAATACTCTTTGTGCTTCACTTATATCTTTTGAGCTAGACAATTTTGCTCTAGTGCTTCACTTATATCTTTTTAGAGAACGGTGGTGGTTTTATTTTATAGAAATTATTGATCTCTCATGCTTCACTTATATTATTTTGAGAGTCCTCTATAACAGCATGGTAATTTGCTTTGGTTATGAAATTAGTCCTAATATGATAGGCATCCAAGATGGGTATAATAAAACTATCATAAAAAGTGCAATCAATACTATGAGAAGTTTGATACTTGATGATTGTTTTGAGATATGAAGATGGTAATATTAGAGTCATGCTAGCTGAGTTGTTGTGAATTGGATAAATACTTGTGTTAAAGTTTGTGATTCCCATAGCATGCACATATGGTGAATGATACGTCTCCAACGTATCTATAATTTTTTATTGCTCCATGCTATATTATCTACTGTTTTGGATGTTTATGGGCTTTATTATACACTTTTATATCATTTATTGGGACTAACCTATTAACCTAGAGCCCAGTGCCAGTTTCTGTTTTTACCTTGTTTTAGGGTTTTGAAGAAAAGGAAAATCAAACGGAGTCCAATTGACCTGAAACTTCACAGAACTCATTTTTGGAAGGAAAGAAGCCCAGAAGACTTGAAGTGCACGTAAGGGAAGCTTCGAGGAGGCCATGAGGTAGGGGGCGCGCCCAACCCCCTAGGGCGTCCCCTCCACCCTCGTGGCCCTCCTGACGTACTTCTTCCGCCTATATATCTCCATATACCCTAAAAACATCGGAGAGGACAATAGATCGGGAGTTCCGCCGCCAGAAGCCTCCATAGCCACCAAAAGCCAATCTAGACCCATTCCGACACCCTGCCGGAGGGGTAATCCCTCTCAAGTGGCCATCTTCATCATCCCGGTGCTCTCCATGACGAGGAGGGACTAGTTCTCCCTCGGGGCTGAGGGTATGTACCAGTAGCTATGTGTTTGATCTCTCTCTCTCTCTCTCTCTCTCATGTTCTTGAGGTGATACGATCTTGATGTATGTCTTGTCGTTGGATCTTATGTTTCTCCTCCCCCTCTACTCTCTTGTAATGAATTGAGTTTCCCCTTTGAGGTTATCTTATCGGATTGAGTCTTTAAAGATTTGAGAACACTTGATGTATGTCTTGTCGTGCGTATCTGTGGTGACAATGGGATACCACGTGATTCACTTGATGTATGTTTTGGTGATCAACTTGCGGGTTCTGCCCATGAACCTATGCATAGGGGTTGGCACACGTTTTCGTCGTGATTCTCTGGTAGGAACTTTGGGGCACTCTTTGAGGTTCTATGTGTTGGTTGAATAGATGAATCTGAGATTGTGTGACGCATATCGTATAATCATACCCACGGATACTTGAGGTGACATTGGAGTATCTAGGTGACATTAGGGTTTTGGTTGATTTGTGTCTTAAGGTGTTATTCCAGTATGAACTCTAGGGTTGTTTGTGACACTTATAGGAATAGCCCAACGGATTGATTGGAAAGAATAACTTTGAGGTGTTTTCGTACCCTACCATAATCTCTTCGTTCGTTCTCCGCTATTAGTTACTTTGGAGTGACTCTTTGTTGCATGTTGAGGGATAGTAATGTGATCCAATTATGTTATTGGGAACTTGCACTAGCGAAAGTATGAACCCAAGGCCTTATTTCCACACAGTGCAATACCGTTTACGCTCACTTTTATCATTAGTTACCTTGTTGTTTTTATATTTTTAGATTACAAATACCCATATCTACTATCCATATACCACTTGTATCACCATCTCTTCACCGAATAGTGCACCTATACAATTTACCATTGTATTGGGTGTGTTGGGGACACAAGAGACTCTTTGTTATTTGGTTGCAGGGTTGCTTGAGAGAGACCATCTTCATCCTATGCCTCCTACGGATTGATAAACCTTAGGTCATCCACTTGAGGGAAATTTTCTACTGTCCTACAAACCTCTGCACTTGGAGGCCCAACAACGTCTACAAGAAGAAGGTTGTGTGGTAGACATCAAGCTCTTTTTCTGCTGCCGTTGCCGGGGAGGTTAGCGCTTGAAGGTATATCTTTAGATCTTGCAATCGAGTCTTTTAGTTTCTTGTTTTATCACTAGTTTAGTTCATAAAAGAAAATTAAAAAATGGAATTAAGTTTGCCTCATACGCTTCATCTTTTCAATATCTTTCGTGAGTATGATGGAAAGGAAAATTGTGCCAAAGTGTTAGAAGAAGAATGCATTAAAATGTTTGGCACTAAATATTTGAATGATGAGCATGATTGCAATGTTGTTAGTATGAATTTCTTGAATATCCATGCTGCTAATGACATGCAAAGCCACAAGCTAGGGGAACCTATGTCTGATGAAGATGATATTTTTTGTCCCCCAAGCTTTGATGAGCAAATTTACTATGATGAAAGCATGCCTCCTATCTATGATGATTATTGTGATGACAAGTATGCTTTAAAGAATAATGATAACCATGAAACTTGTCATCTTGATCTTAATTTTCAATCACATGATAGTTATTTTGTTGAGTTTTCTCCCGCTATTATTCATGAGATGAAATTTGCTTATGTGGAGAGTAATAAAATTTATATGCTTGTAGATCATGAAAAGAATGCTTTGGTGCTGGTTATATTGTTGAGTTCATTCATGATGCTACTGAAAATTATTATGAGGGAGGAATATATGCTTGTAGGAATTGCAATAATATCAAGTTTCCTCTCTATGTGCTTAAAGTTTTGAAGTTATGCTTGTTTTACCTTCCTATGCAAGTTGATTCTTGTTCCCACAAGTTGTTTGCTCACAAAATCCCTATGCATAGGAAGTGGGTTAGACTTAAATGTTCTAGTCATATTCGTCATGATGCTCTCTTTATGTTTCAATTCTTATCCTTTATGTGAGCATCATTGAAATCATCATGCCTAGCTAGGGGCGTTAAACAATAGCGCTTGTTGGGAGGCAACCCAATTTTATTTTTGTTCCTTGCTTTTTGCTCCTGTTTAGTAATAAATAATTTATCTAGCCTCTGTTATGATTGAGTTTTTATGTTTTAAATTAGTGTTTGTGCCAAGTAGAACCGTTGGGAAGACTTGGGGAAAGTCTTGTTGATCATGCTGTAAAAAACAGAAACTTTAGTGCTCACGAGAATTGCTGCCATTTTTATTTGGAGAGTGCTATTGTAACACCCTCGATGCGGCTATATCTCCCACGTGTTGAAGCACGATTTAGAGGCATAACTCTTTGAAAGCAATGTCGCAAGTGAGGTAATCTTCACACAACCCATGTAATACATAAGGGAAAGAGATACATAGTTGGCTTACAATCGCCACTTCACACAATACATGTATAAAGCATTACATCATCCAGATACAATCAAGGTCCGACTACGGAACCAAAATAAAAGAAGACTACCCCAAATGCTACACAGATCCCCGATCGACCCCAACTGGGCTCCACTACTGATCGACTAGAACGAAACAACACAATGGACAAGATCTTAATAGAGCTCCTCCTTGAGCTTGGTTGCGTCATATGCATGGTATCATCGGCACCTGCAAACTGGTTTTTGAAGTATCTGTGAGTCACGGGGACTCAGCAATCTCACACCCTCACGATCAAGACTATTTAAGCTTATAGGTAGGGTAAAAGGTATGAGGTGGAGCTGCAGCAAGCGACTAGCATATATGGTGGCTAACATACGCAAATGAGAGCGAGAAGAGAAGGCAAAGGCATGATCATTGAACTATGATCAATAAGTGATCCTAGAACAACCTACGTCAGACATAACTCCAACACCGTGTTCACTTCCCGGACCCCGCCGAGAAGAGACCATCACGGTTACACACGCGGTTGATGTATTTTAATTAAGATAAACTTCAGGTTTTCTACAACCATACATTAACAAATTCCCATCTACCCATAACCGCAGGCACGGCTTTCGAAAGTTCAAATCCCTGTAGGGGTGTCCCAACTTAGCCCATCACAAGCTCTCACGGTCAACGAAGGATATTCCTTCTCCCAAGACAATCCGATCAGACTCGGCATCCCAGTTACAAGACATCCTCGACAATGGTAAAACAAGTCCAGCAAGAGTGCCCGATGTGCCGACAAATCCCGATAGGAGCTGCACATATCTCGTTCTCAGGGCAACACCGGATGAACACTATGTACAACTAAAACCAACCCTCAAGTTTCCCCGAGGTGGCGCTGCAAGTGGCTTTGTTTTGGACCAACACTCAGAGGAGCACTGGCCCGGGGGGTTAAAATAATGATGACCCTCGAGAGCGCGACTCCCAAGGGAAAAGTAGGTGGTGGTGAGGCAAATGGTAAAACCAAGGTTGGGCCTTGCTGGAGGAGTTTTATTCAAAGCGAACTGTCAAGGGGTTCCCATTATAACCCAACCGTGTAAGGAACGCAAAATCCGGGAACATAACACCGATATGACGGAAACTAGGGCGGCAAGAGTGGAACAAAACACCAGGCATAAGGCCGAGCCTTCCACCCTTTACCAAGTATATAGATGCATTAATTAAATAAGAGATATTGTGATATCCCAACAAAATATCCATGTTCCAACAAGGAACAAACTCCAATCTTCACCTGCAACTAGCAACGCTATAAGAGGGGTTGAGCAAAGTGGTAACATAGCCAAACAACGGTTTGCTAGGACAAGGTGGGTTAGAGGCTTGGCTTAACAATATGGGAGGCATGATAAGCAAGTGGTAGGTATCGCAGCATAGGCATAGCAAAAGAGCGAGCATCTAGCAAGCAAAGATAGAAGTGATTTCGAGGGTATGGTCATCTTGCCTGAAATCCCGCAAGGAAGAAGAATGAGTCCATGAAGAAGACAAACGGACGTAGTCGAACGGGTCCTCACAAACGCGACCGTTATCGGAACCAACCCGGAGAAGCAACACCGGAAAGAAGCACACAACATAGTAAACAACCACCATATAAACATGGCATGATGCACAACCAAATATGATGCATGTCCAGATTAATGAGGCATGGCATAGCAAAGTGCACAAGCAATCCTACAAATTAAGTGGAGCTCAATATGCAACGAGTTGCATATTAACGAAACACCACGACAAGTTATTTAGTTCGATCTTGTTTATGTACCCAACAATATTAAATGTTGTTAAACATGGCAAGAGGGAGAAGCAAAGTAAAACTACCTATCTACTCAAGTTCAAATGAGGCCGGAAGCAACGAACAACAATTCCGGTAAATCCCCATAAGCATATATTAGGTTTGGTACTGATCTGCCCTAAACACAATTTTGGAGTTGTTAAACATGCAAAGTGAAGCCACCATGTTAAACTAGGCAAAGTTATACCCCATTTACATATAAAGTTCATTAAAATCCGAGCTACGGTTATTTAGTTATGAATTAAAGCATTTTAACATGACATATGGCAAAAATACACAAACAGCATTTTTAACATTTTTAACATGGATGAAAGTTGGATATTATTAAACTAGATGAAATTCTAAGCAAGTTTCATATTTGGAGTTTTAACATATGATGCATAGTTCAAGAGTTACTAAATGCATGAAGTACAAGGGGTTTTCTGTAAAACGGGCAAAATCTAGATAATAGCTAAAATTCACAGATAGGGAAAAGCACTATATGGGCCGAAACTAAGACAAGCCCAACAGAAAAAAAACAAAAGGTGGGGCACTGGGGTGTGGCCTCACCCAGTGGGCCTTGGCCCGCTCGATGGTGAGGTGGACTGGCTGGGCTGCGGTTTGGCACGGGAGGAGGCGCGCTGGGCCGGCCTGCAGTCAATGCAACGACGAGGAACCGCTCCTTCGTCCTCTGCTCGACAGAGACAGAACGCGGCGCTGGGGTCAACGGCAAGGCGGCAGCGGGTCTTGGCGCGGCAACAGCGAACTGGGGTCGCCGGGATGCGAGGCGGCGGGGGGTGGAGATGAAGCGGTGGAGCGGCGCGGATTTGATGGTCGATAGGCGTGGGGAGGCAGCGACAAGGTGATCCGAGTAGAGGGGCATCGGCCTTGGCACGAGACTTGCAGCAGCAGCGGCGGGGCATGGCAGCATGACGCGGGGGGTGTCAGTGGAACGGGGTCGCGCCGGGGAAGATCAGGGCACCGCGGGCGGCGTTCTTGTCGAGGTCCTCCTCCGGGAAGAAAAATGGCGGCGTCGCTGTTACAAGGAAAGAGAGGGAGTCCAGTGAGGCAGAGATAAAGAGCGATGGGAAGGGAGGAAGGGCGGCGCGAGGCTCATCTACTGGTGGTGCTCGACGGCGGAGGGAGCTCTGGTGCTGCAGCGGCTTGCCGCGCGCGAAGGAGTGGTGAGGACGAAGGGGATCGATCACAGAGGCGCAAGAGGAGGAGCTCGGGCACTCTGTTGCTACTCTGGATCGAGAGGGGGTGGAGGCGAGGGGATCTGGAGGCGATAGGTGGCGAGCGATGGTTGGGGATGGATGGATCCCGAGGGGAATTGGTGAGTGGGTGGCGGTCGCTGATCCTAGGAGGGGGAAGGGCGTAGTTGGCGGCTGTAGGGGGACAAATGTCCTAGGATTTAGGGTTTTGTCCCAAATTAGACTAGGGGTTCTATATATATAGAAAGAGGGGAGTTTAGGGTAGATTTGGACCCTCCGATCAAAATCGGGCGGTTCAAGAAAAACTAGGTTAGGAAGCCCAATAAACCAAACGGGGACATTTTGTAGATGTTTGGGGATGATCCGGATCCAACGGTGACGACTGTCCGGGTCGGGTCCGGGACAGCTTTTCGGACGAGCACGCGAGGGGGTTTGATGCACTGAGCAGAGAGGGTTTCGGACCGTGTGATCGCATCGGACAACTCCGGACACGAAGAGGGGTAGGAGGATGGACTAGGTGGGCTGAGATGAGAGGAGAGGAGTGCAGCCCGGCAACTGTTTCCGGAGACCGAAAACGTCCGACGAAAAGACCGGCTATACTGCCGCTATAGTTATGCATTGGGGCATCAAACGAACTCCGAATGCGATGAAACTTGGCAGGCGGTCTACCTACACTATAAAACGACCACACGCCAACTTTCATCCCATTCCAAGAACATTTTCCGGCCACTTATAAAATACTATTTCGGACGTGCCGCGGGCGCGTGCAAGTGTGTCTGGGCTCAGAACGGACAACGGAGAGACGAGGAGACCGGGACGGATGCAAGTTTTGAAAACATGATGATGCAATGCACATGATGACATGATAAGATGCAACACGCAAGCAAATGAGATGGCAACGACAGCGAATAACTGGAGGACACCTTGCGCAATGGTCTCGGGGCGTCACAGCTATTTAGTTAATTCTTTTTGCAGATGATTAATAGATAAATTCCTCAGGTCCAGCAATTTATTTGAGAATTTTATGAGTTCCAAAAGTATACGTTTGATCCAGATTACTACAGACTGTTCTATTTTTGACAGATTCTGTTTTTCATGTGTTGTTTGCTTATTTTAATGAATCTATGGCTAGTAAAAGAATTTATAAACCATAGAGAAGTTGGAATACAGTAGGTTTAACACCAATATAAATAAATAATGAGTTCATTACAGTACCTTGAAGTGGTGATTTATTTTCTTATACTAACGGAGCTTACGAGTTTTCTGTTAAGTTTTGTGTTGTGAAGTTTTCAAGTTTTGGGTAAGGATTCGATGGTCTATGGAATAAGGAGTGGCAAGAGCCTAAGCTTGGGGATGCCCAAGGCACCCCAAGGTAATATTCAAGGATAGCCAAGAGCCTAAGCTTGGGGATGCCCCGGAAGGCATCCCCTCTTTCGTCTTTGTTCATCGGTAACTTTACTTGGAGCTATATTTTTATTCACCACATAATATGTGTTTTGCTTGGAGCGTCAATTTATTTTGTTAATATTCGCTTGCTGTTATTAGAACAATTTTTTGCATCTTTTATTTCAATAAAAGTGGAATTGATAGCCTTTACTATGCCTATTTTAGAAGTCCAGATGTTGCTATTTGAAAACAGAAAGTTTACCGCTGTTGCAATAATTCCCCAGAAAAGTCAGAATATGATAAAATGTTGAAACCTTTTGCATATTAAGCTCTGATAAATTTACTACAGTGGGAGTTTTCTTTCATAATTTTTGGAGCTAGGGAAGTATGGATGTTGCTGCATTCTTTACAGACTGTTCTGTTTAGGCAGATTTCTGTTATGTTTGCATTGTTTGCATATGTTTGCTTATTTAATGATTCTATTTGATGATAGGACTATTAAATATGCAGAGGAATTTAGTATGCAATGTTGAATAATAATTTTAGTGATTTTCTACAGTAGAGTATGATAAGGTTTTTGCAATGGTTTATACTAACTTATCTCACGAGTCCTTGTTGAGTTTTGTGTGGATGAAGCTTTTGAGATTTAGGGAGACCGTGATATGAGAGGAATTAAGGAGACACACAAGATCAAGCTTGG
The DNA here is from genome assembly GCF_002162155.2 of Triticum dicoccoides. NCBI lineage: Eukaryota > Viridiplantae > Streptophyta > Magnoliopsida > Poales > Poaceae > Triticum > Triticum dicoccoides. The sequence continues at coordinate 429,587,966 of NC_041380.1, forward strand.
GGATTCCCAAGGCACCCCAAGATAATATTTCAAGAAGTCTCAAGCATCTAAGCTTGGGGATGCCCCGGTTGGCATCCCACCTTTCTTCTTCAACAACTATCGGTTAGTTTCGGTTGATCCTAAGTTTTTGCTTCTTCACATGATGTTTGTCATTCTTAGAATGTCATTTTATTTTGCTTTGCTTGCTGTTTGAATAAAATACCAAGATCTGAAATTATTAAATGTTAGAGAGTCTTCACATAGTTGCGTAATTATTCGACTACTCATTGATCTTCACTTATATCTTTCGGAGTAGTTTGTCATTTGCTCTAGTGCTTCACTTATATCTTTTAGAGCACAATGGTGGTTTTATTTTGAAGAAATAGATGAACTCTCATGCTTCACTTATATCATTTTGAGAGTCTCTAAACAGCATGGTAATTTGCTTTGGTTATGAATTTAGTCCTAATGTGATGGGCATCCAAGAGGGATATAATAAAAACTTTCATATAAAGTGCATTGAATACTATGAGAAGTTTGATACTTGATGATTGTTTTGAGATATGGAGATGGTGATATTAGAGTCATGCTAGTTGAGTAATTGTGGATTTGAGAAATACTTGTGTTGAAGTTTGTGATTCCCGTAGCATGCACGTATGGTGAACCGTTATGTGATGAAGTTGGAGCATGATTTATTTATTGATTGAATTCCTTATGAGTGGCGGTCAGGGACGAGCGATGGTCTTTTCCTACCAATCTATCCCCCTAGGAGCATGCGCGTAGTACTTTGTTTCGATAAATAATAAATTTTTGCAATAAGTATGTGAGTTCTTTATGACTAATGTTGAGTCCATGGATTATACGCACTCTCACCCTTCCACCATTGCTAGCCTCTCTAGTACCACGCAACTTTCGCCGGTACCATAAACCCACCATATACCTTCCTCAAAACAGCCACCATACCTACCTATTATGGAATTTCCATAGCCATTCCGAGATATATTGCCATGCAACTTTCCACCGTTCTGTTTATTATGACACGCTCCATCATTGTCATATTGCTATGCATGATCATGTAGTTAACATTGTATTTATGGCAAAGCCACCATTCATAATTCTTTCATACATGTCACTCATGTGTCATTGCACATCCCGGTACACTGCCAGAGGCATTCATATAGAGTCATATCTTGTTCTAAGTATCGACTTGTAATTCTTGAGTTGTAAGTAAATAAAAGTGAGATGATCATCATTATTAGAGCATTGTCCCAGTGACGAAAGGATGATGGAGATTATGATTCCTCCACAAGTCGGGATGAGACTCTGGACGAAAAAAAAAGAGGCCAAAGAAGCCCAAATAAAAAAACAAAAGAGGCCAAAAAAAGGAGAAGGCCCAAATAAAAAATAAAAAAAGGAGAGAAAAGGAGAGAAGGGACAATGCTACTATCCTTTTACCACACTTGTGCTTAAAAGTAGCACCATAAACTTCATGATAGAGAGTCTCCTATGTTGTCACTTTCATATACTAGTGGGAATCTTTCATTATAGAACTTGGCTTGAATATTCCAATAATGGGCTTCCTCAAAATGCCCTAGGTCTTCGTGAGCAAGCAAGTTGGATGCACACCCACTTAGTTCTTTTTGTTGAGCTTTCATATACTTATAGCTCTAGTGCATTCGTTGCATGGCAATCCCTACTCACTCACATTGATATCTATTAATGGGCATCTCCATAGCCCGTTGATACACCTAGTTGATGTGAGGCTATCTTCCCCTTTTTGTCTTCTCCACAACCACCATTCTATTCCACCTATAGTGCTATGTCCATGGCTCACGCTCATGTATTGCGTGAAGATTGAAAAAGCTTGAGAACATCAAAAGTATGAAACAATTGCTTGGCTTGTCATCGGGGTTGTGCATGATTTAAATATTTTTTGTAATGAAGATGGAGCATAGCCAGACTATATGATTTTGTAGGGATGAACTTTCTTTGGCCATGTTATTTTGAGAAGACATAATTACTTAGTTAGTATGCTTGAAGTATTATCATTTTTATGTTAATATGAACTTTTGTCTTGGATCTTTCGGATCTGAATATTCATGCCACAATTAAGAAGAATTACATTTAAATTATGCCAAGTAGCACTCCGCATCAAAAATTCTATTTTTATCAATTACCTAATCGAGGACGAGCAGGAATTAAGCTTGGGGATGCTGATACGTCTCCAGCGTATCTATAATTTTTGATTGCTCCATGCTATATTATCTACTATTTTGGATGTTTATGGGCTTTATTATACACTTTTATATCATTTTTCGGGACTAACCTATTAACCCAGAGCCCAGTGCCAGTTTCTATTTTTTCCTTGTTTTAGGGTTTCGAAGAAAAGGAAAATCAAACGGAGTCCAATTGACCTGAAACTTCACGGAACTCATTTTTCGAAGGAAAGAAGCCCAGAAGACTTGAAGTGCGCGTAAGGGAAGCTTCGAGGAGGCCATGAGGTAGGGGGCGCACCCACCCCCCTAGGGCGCCCCCTCCACCCTCGTGGGCCCCTCGTGGCCCCCCTGACGTACTTCTTCCGCCTATATATCTCCATATACCCTAAAAACATCGGAGAGGACAATAGATCGGGAGTTCCGCCGCTAGAAGCCTCCATAGCCACCAAAAGCCAATCTAGACCCGTTCCGGCACCCTGCCGGAGGGGGCAATCCCTCTCCGGTGGCCATCTTCATCATCCCGGTGCTCTCCAAGACGAGGAGGGAGTAGTTCTCCCTCGGGGCTGAGGGTATGTACCAGTAGCTATGTGTTTGATCTCTCTCTCTCGTGTTCTTGAGGTGATACGATCTTGATATATCACAAGCTTTGCTATTATAGTTGGATCTTATGTTTCTCCTCCCCCTCTACTCTCTTGTAATGAAATGAGTTTCCCCTTTGAAGTTATCTTATTCGATTGAGTCTTTAAAGATTTGAGAACACTTAATGTATGTCTTGCCGTGCGTATCTGTGGTGACAATGGGATACCACGTGATTCACTTGATGTATGTTTTGGTGATCAACTTGCGGGTTCCGCCCATGAACCAATGCATAGGGGTTGGCACATGTTTTCGTCATGATTCTCCGGTAGGAACTTTGGGGCACTCTTTGAGGTTCTATGTGTTGGTTGAATAGATGAATCTGAGATTGTGTGACGCATATCGTATAATCATACCCACGGATACTTGAGGTGACATTGGAGTATCTAGGTGACATTAGGGTTTTGGTTGATTTGTGTCTTAAGGTGTTATTCTAGTACGAATTCTAGGGCTGTTTGTGACACTTATAGGAATAGCCCAACGGATTGATTGGAAAGAATAACTTTGAGGTGGTTTTGTACCCTACCATAATCTCTTCGTTTGTTCTCCACTATTAGTTACTTTGGAGTGACTCTTTGTTGCATGTTGAGGGATAGTTATGTGATCCAATTATGTTATTATTGTTGAGGGAACTTGCACTAGCGAAAGTATGAACCCTAGGCCTTATTTCCACACATTGCAATACCGTTTATCCTCACTTTTATCATTAGTTACCTTGTTATTTTTATATTTTCAGATTACAAATACCCATATCTACTATCCATATACCACTTGTATCGCCATCTCTTCGCCGAACTAGTGCACCTATACAATTTACCATTGTATTGGGTGTGTTCGGGACACAAGAGACTCTTTGTTATTTGGTTGCAGGGTTGCTTGAGAGAGACCATCTTCATCCTACGCCTCCTACGGATTGATAAACCTTAGGTCATCCACTTGAGGGAAATTTGCTATTGTCCTACAAACCTCTGCACTTGGAGGCCCAACAATGTCTACAAGAAGAAGGTTGTGTAGTAGACATCAGTGAACCGTTATGTGATGAAGTCGGAGCATGATTTATTTATTGATTGTCTTCCTTATGAGTGGCGGTCGGGGACAAGCGATGGTCTTTTCCTACCAATCTATCCCCCTAGGAGCATGCGCGTAGTACTTTGTTTCGATAACTAATAGATTTTTCCAATAGGTATGTGAGTTCTTTATGACTAATGTTGAGTCCATGGATTATATGCACTCTCAACCTTCCAGCATTGCTAGCCTCTCTAGTACCGCGCAACTTTCGCCGGTACCATAAACCCACCATATACCTTCCTCAAAACAGCCACCATACCTACCTATTATGGCATTTCCATAGCCACTCCGAGATATATTGCCATGCAACTTACCACCATTCCGTTTGTTATGACATGCTTTTGCTTTGCATGATCATGTAGTTGACATCGTATTTGTGGCAAAGCCACCTTTATAATTATTTCATACATGCCACTCATGAGTCATTGCACATCCCGGTACACCGCCGAGGGCATTCACATAGAGTCATATTTTGTTCTAAGTATCGAGTTGTAATTTTTCGAGTTGTAAGTAAATAAAAGTGTGATGATCGTCATTATTAGAACATTGTCCCATGTGAGGAAAGGATGATGGAGACTATGATTCCCCCACAAGTCGGAATGAGACTCCGGACGAAAAAAATAGAAAGGCCATATAAAAAAAGAGAAGGCCCAAAAAAGAGAAAAAAAGAAAAAAAAATGAGAGAAAAAGAGAGAAGGGACAATGTTACTATCCTTTTACCACACTTGTGCTTCAAAGTAGCACCATGATCTTCATGATAGAGAGTCTCTTATGTTGTCACTTTCATATACTAGTGGGGATTTTACAATATAGAACTTGGCTTCTATATTCCAATGATGGGCTTCCTCAAAATTCCCTAGGTCTTCGTGAGCAAGCGAGTTGGATGCACACCCACTTAGTTTCTTTTGTTGAGCTTTCATACACTTATACGAGCAGGAATTAAGCTTGGGGATGATCGATACGTCTCCAACGTATCTATAATTTTTCATTGTTCCATGCTATTATATTATCTGCTTTGGATGTTTAATGGGCTTTAATATACCTTTTTATATTATTTTTGGGACTAACCTATTAACCAAAGGCCCAGTGCAAATTGTTGTTTTTTGCCTATTTTAGTGTTTCGCAGAAAAGGAATATCAAAAGGAATCCAAACGGAATGAAACCTTCGGGAGAGTTATTTTTGGAAGAAACGTGATCCAGGAGAATTGGAGTGGCCGTCAAGAAAGAAGCGAGGAGGCCACGAGGCAGGGGCGCGCCCCCACCCTCGTGGGCCCCTCGCAGCTCCACCGACGTACTTCTTCCTCCTATATATACCCATATACCCCAAAAGCATCCAGGAGCACCACGAAACCCTATTTCGACCGCCGCAACCTTCTGTACCCAAGAGATCCCATCTTGGGGCCTTTTCCGGAGCTCCGCCCGAGGGGGAATCGATCATGGAGGGCTTCTACATCAACACCATAGCCTCTCCGTTGATGTGTGAGTAGTTTACCACAGACCTTCGGGTCCATAGTTATTAGCTAGTGGATTCTTCTCTCTCTTTGGATCTCAATACAATGTTCTCCTTAGTCTTCTTGGAGATCTATTAGATGTAATTCTTTTTGCGGTGTGTTTGTCGAGATCCGATGAATTGTGGGTTTATGATCAAGATTATCTATGAACAATATTTGATTCTTCTCTGAAATCTTTTTTGTATGATTTGTTATCTTTGCAAGTCTCTTCGAATTATCAGTTTGGTTTGCCCTACTAGATTGATCTTTCTTGCAATGGGAGAAGTGCTTAGCTTTGGGTTCAATCTTGCGGTGTCCTTTCCCAGTGACAGCAGGGGCAGCAAGGCATGAATTGTATTATTGCCATCGAGGACAAAAAGATGGGGTTTATATCATATTGCTTGAGTTTAACCCTCTACATCATGTCATCTTGCCTAATGCGTTACTATGTTCTTATGAACTTAATACTCTAGATGCATGCTGGATAGCGGTCGATGTGTGGAGTAATAGTAGTAGATGTAGAATCGTTTCGGTCCGTGATGCCTATATACATGATCATGCCTAGATATTCTCATAATTATGCACTTTTCTATCAATTGCTCGACAGTAATTTGTTTACCCACCACAATACATATGCTATCTTGAGAGAAGCCACTAGTGAAACCTATGGCCCTCGGGTCTATTTTCCATCATAAGTTTCCAATCTATTTTGCAATCTTTATTTTCCAATCTACATAATAAAAAAACCAAAAATATTTATCTTATGATCTCTATCAAATCTCACTCTCGTAAGTGACCGTGAAGGGATTGACAACCCCTTTATCGCGTTGGTTGTGAGGTTCTTATTTGTTTGTGTAGGTGCAAGGTGACTTGCATGTAGTCTCCTACTGGATTGATACCTTTGTTCTCAAAAACTGAGGGAAATACTTATGCTACTTTGCTGCATCACCCTTTCCTCTTCAAGGGAAAACCAATGTGGTGCTCAAGAGGTAGCACCCCTCTCGTTGCTATGCATCTCCTAGTTAGATCTTGCGTGATCGTATGATTTTTTTGAATTACTATGTTCCCCAACAGTGGCATCCGAGCCAGGTCTATGCATAGATGATATATGCACGAGTAGAACACAAAGATTTGTGGGCGATAATAGTCATACTGCTTACCACCAACGTCTTATTTTGATTCGGCGGTATTGTTGGATGAAGTGGCCCGGACCAACATTACATGACCACGTTCATGAGAAAGGTTCTACCGACGTGCTTTTGCACACAGGTGGCTTGCGGGTGTCTGTTTCTCCAACTTTAGTTGAATCGAATTTGACTACGGTCGGTCCTTGTTAAGGGTAAAACAGCACACTTGCCGAAAAATCATTTTGGTTTTGATGCGTAGGTAAGAATGGTTCTTACTAGAAGCCTGTAGCAGCCACGTAAAACATGCAACAACAAAGTAGAGGACATCTAACTTGTTTTGTAGGGCATGTTGTGATGTGATATGGTCAAGACATGATGAGATATAAATTGTTGTATGAGATGATCATGTTTTGTAAAAGTTGTCGGCAACTGGCAGGAGCCTTATGGTTGTCGCTTTATTGTATGAAATGCAATCGCAATGTAATTGCTTTACATTATCACTAAGAGGTAGCGATAGTCGTAGTAGAAATAGTTGGCGAGACGACAACGACGCTAGATGAAGATCAAGGTGTCAAGCCGGTGACAATGGAAATCATGACGGTGCTTTCGAGATGGAGATCAAAGGCACAAGATGATGATGGCCATATCATGTCACATATTTTGATTGCATGTGATGTTTATCTTTTATGCATCTTATTTTGCTTAGTACGGCAGTAGCATTATAAGATGATCCCTCACTAAATTTCAAGGTATAAGTGTTCTCCCTGAGTATGCACCGTTGCTACAGTTTGTCATGGCGAGACACCACGTGATGATCGGGTGTGATAAGCTCTACGTTCACATACAATGGGTGCAAGCCAGTTTTGCATGTGAAGAATACTCGGGTTAAACTTGACGAGCCTAGCATATGCAGATATGGCCTCAGAACACTGAGACTGAAAGGTCGAACGTGAATCATATAGTAGATATGATCAACATAGTGATGTTCACCATTGAAAACTACTCCATCTCACGTGATGATCAGACATGGTTTAGTTGATATGGATCACGTGATCATTTAGATGAATAGAGGGATGTCTATTTAAGTCGGAGTTCTTAAGTAATATGATTAATTGAACTTTAATTTATCATGAACTTAGTCCTGATAGTATTTGCAACTTATGTTGTAGATCAATAGCTTGCGTTATAGCTCCTCGTTTATTTTTGATATGTTCCTAGAGAAAAATAAGTTGAAAGATGATAGTAGCAATGATACGGACTGGATCCGTGATTTGAGGATTATCCTCATTGCTGCATAGAAGAATAATGTCCTTGATGCACCGCTAGGTGACAGACCTTTTGCAGGAGCAGATGCAGACGTTATGAACGTTTTGCCAAGCTCGATATGATGACTAGTTGATAGTTTAGTGTGCCATGATTTATGGCTTAGAACCAAGACTTCAAAAACGTTTTGAACGACACGTAGCATATAAGATGTTCCAAGAAGCTGAAATTGGTATTTCAGACTCATGCCCAAGTCGAGAGGTATGAGACCTCTGACAAGTACTTTGCCTACAAGATGGAGGAGAATAGATCAACCAGTGAGCATGTGCTCAGAATGTCTGAGTACTACAATCGCTTGAAACAAGTGGGAGTTAATCTTCCAGGTAAGATAGTGATTGACAGAGTTCTCTAGTCACTATCACCAAGTCACTGAACTTCGTGATGAACTATAATATGCAAGGGATGGACAATTCCCGAGATCTTCACAATGCTAAAGGCTATGGGGGTAGAAATCAAAAAGGAGCATCAAGTGTTGATGGTTAACAAGATCACTAGTTTCAAGACAAAGGGCAAAAGGAAGAAGGGGAGCTTCAAGAAGAATAACAAACAAGTTGCTTCTCCCGGGAAGAAGCCCAAGTCTCAACCTAAGCCTGAAACTGAGTGCTTCTACTGCAAAGGGATTGGTCACTGGAAGCGGAACTGCCCCAAGTATTTGGTGGATAAGAAGGATGGCAAAGTGAAAGGTATATTTGATATACATGTTATTGATGTATACTTTACTAGTGTTCATAGTAACCCCAGGGTATTTGATACCGGTTCAGTTGCTATGATTAGTAACTCGAAACAGGAGTTACAAAATGAACAGGGACTAGTTGAGGGCGAAGCAACGATGTGTGTTGGAAGTGATTCCAAGGTTGATAAGATCACCATCACATACTCCCTCTACCTTCAGGATTAGTGTTGAACCTAAATAAGTGTTATTTGGTGTTTGCGTTGAGCGTGAATATGATTGGATCATGTTTATTGCAATACAGTTATTCATTTAAGTCAGAGAATAATTATTGTTCTGTTTACATGAATAAAACCTTGAATGGTCATACACCCAATGTGAACGGTTTGTTTAATCTTGATCCTGGTTATACACATATTCATAATATTGATACCAAAAGATGCAAAGTTGATAATGATAGTGCAACATATTTGTGGCACTGCCGTTTAGGTCATATTGGTGTAAACGCATGAAGGAACTCCATGCGGATGGACTTTTGGAATCACTTGATTATGAATCATTTGATGCTTGCGAACCATGCCACATGGGCAAGATGACTAAGACTCCGTTCTCTGAAACAATGGAGCGAGCCACTAACATATTTGGAAATAATACATACCGATGTATGTGGTCCAATGAGTGTTGAGGCTCGTGGTGGGTATCGTCATTTTCTAACCTTTATAGTTGATTTGAGCAGATATAAGTATATCTTCTTAATGAAACACAAGTCTGAATCATTTTGAAAAGTTCAAAATAATTTCAGAGTGAAGTGGAGAATCATCGTAACAAGAAAATAAAGTTTCTGCGATCTGATCGCAAAGCCGAATATTTGAGTTACGAGTTTTGTCCTTCATTTAAAACAATGTGGAATAGTTTCACAACTCACGCCACCTGGAACACCACAGTGTAATGGTGTGTCTGAATGTCATACCCATACTTTATTAGATATGGTGCGATCTATGATGTCTCTTACCGATTTACCGTTATCGTTTTGGGGGTTATGCATTAGAGACAGGTGCATTCACGTTAAAGAGGGCACCATCTAAATCCTTTGAGATGACACCATATGAACTATGGTTTGGCTAGAAACCAAAGTTGTCATTTCATAAAGTTTGGGGTTGCCATGCGTATGTGAAAAAGTTTCAAAACTGATAAGCTCAAACCTAAATCGGAAAAGTGCGTCTTCATAGGATACCCAAAAGAAATTATTGGGTACACCTTCTATCACAGATCCGAACGCAAGATATTTGTTGCTAAGAATGGATCCTTTCTAGAGAAGGAGTTTCTCTCAAAAGAAGTGAGTGGGAGGAAAGTAGAACTTGATGAGGTAATTGTACCTTCTCTCCAATTGGAAAGTAGTTCATCAAAGAAATCAGTTCCAATGATTCCTACGCCAATTAGTGAGGAAGCTGATTAATGATGATGATCATGAAACTTCACATCAAGTTACTACCGAACCTCATAGGTCAACCAGAGCATGTTCCGCACCAGAATGGTACGGTAATCCTATTCTAGAAGTCATGTTACTAGACCATGACGAACCTACGAACTACGAGGAAGCTATGATGAGCCAAGATTCCGCGAAATGGCTTGAGGCCATGAAATCTGAGATGGGATCCATGTATGAGAACAAAGTATGGACTTTGATTGACTTGCTCAATGATCGGCGAGCCATTGAGAATAAATAGATCTTCAAGAGGAAGGCGGACGCTGATAGTAGTTTTACTATCTACAAAGCTCGAATTGCCGCAAAAGGTTTTCAACAAGTTCAAGGTGTTGACTACGATGAGATTTTCTTGGTCGTATCGATGCTTAAAAGTCTGTCTGAATCATGTTAGCAGTTGCCGCATTTTATGAAATCTGGCAAATGGATGTCAAAATTGTATTCCTTAAAGGATTTATTAAAGAAGAGTTGTATATGATGCAACCAGAAGGTTTTCTCAATCCTAAAGGTGCTAACAAAGTGTGCAAGCTCCAGCGATCCATCTATGGACTGGTGCAAGCATCTCGGAGTTGGAATATACGCTTTGATGAGTTGATCAAAGCATATAGTTTTATACAGACTTGCCGTGAAGCCTGTATTTACAAGAAATTGAGTGGGAGCATTACAACCTTTCTGATAGGTATATGTGAATGACATATTATTGATCGGCAATGATGTAGAATCTTTTGGAAAGCATAAAGGAGTGTTTGAAAGGAGTTTTTCAAAGAAAGATCTCGGTGAAGCTACTTACATATTGGGCATTAAGATCTATAAAGATAGATCAAGACGCTTGATAAGACTTTCGATGAGTACATACCTTGATACGATTTTGAAGGAGTTCAAAATGGATCAGTCAAAGAAGGAGTTCTTGCCTGAGTTGTAAGGTATGAAGTTGAGTAAGACTCAACACCCGACCACGGCAGAAGATAGAGAGAGAATGAAAGTCATTCCCTATGCATCAGCCATAGGTTCTATAAATTATGCCATGTTGTATACCAGACCTATTGTGTACCTTGCCATGAGTTTGGCAAAGGGGTACAATAGTGATCTAGGAGTAGATCACTGGACAGCGGTCAAAATTATCCTTAGAGGACTAAGGAAATATTTCTCGATTATGGAGGTGATAAAGAGTTCATCGTAAAGAGTTACATCGATGCAAGCTTTAACACTGATCTAGATGACTCTAAGTCTCAATCTAGATACATATTAAAAGTGGGAACAATTAGCTAGAGTAGCTCCATGCAGAGCATTGTAGACATAGAGATTTGCAAACAGATCTGAATGTAGCAGACCCGTTGACTAAACTTCTCTCGCAAGCAAAACATGACCACACCATAGTAAACCCTTTGGGTGTTGGTCACATGGTGATGTGAACTATTGGTGTTAAATCACATGGTGATGTGAACTAGATTATTAACTCTAGTGCAAGTGGGAGATTGAAGGAAATATGCCCTAGAGGCAATAATAAAGTTGTTATTTATATTTCCTTGTATCATAATAAATGTTTATTATTCATGCTAGAATTGTATTAACTGGAAACTTGATACATGTGTGGATACATAGACAAAACACGGTGTCCCTAGTAAGCCTCTACTAGACTAGCTCGTTAATCAAATATGGTTAAGTTTCCTAACCATAGACACGTGTTGTTATTTGATGAACGGGATCACATCATTAGGAGAATGATGTGATGGACAAGACCCATCCGTTAGCTTAGCATAATGATCGTTAAGTTTTATTGCTATTGCTTTCTTCATGACTTATACATATTCCTTTGACTATGAGATTATGCAACTACCTAATATCGGAGGAACACCTTCTGTGCTATCAGACGTCACAACTTAACTGGTTGATTATAAAGATGCTCTACCGGTGTCTCCGAAGGTGTTTGTTGGGTTGGCATACATCGAGACTAAGATTTGTCTCGGAGTATCTGAGAGGTATCTCTGGGCCCTCTCGGTAATGCACATCATAATAAGCCTTGCAAGCAGTGTGACTAATGAGTTAGTTGCAGGATGATGCATTACGGAACGAGTAAAGAGACTTGCCGATAACGAGATTGAACTAGGTATGATGGTATCGACGATCGAATCTCGGGCAAGTAACATACCGATGACAAAGGGAATGACGTATGTTGTTATGCGGTTTGACCGATAAAGATGTTTGTATAATATGTAGGTGGCAATATGAGCATCCAGGTTCCGCTAATTGTTATTGACCGGAGATGTGTCTCAGTCATGTCTACATAGTTCTCGAACCCGTAGGGTCCGCATGCTTAACGTTTGATGATGATTTGTATTATGAGTTATGTGTTTTGGTGACCGAAGTTTGTTCAGAGTCTCGAATGATATCACGGACATGACGAGGAGTATCGGAATGGTCGAGAGGTAAAGATTGATATATTGGAAGGTTATATACAGACACTAGAATGGTTTCGATAAGGTTCGGGGATTTTTCGGAGTACCGGGAGGCTACCGGAACCCCCGGGAAAGTTAATGGGCCTATTGGGCCATAGTGGAGAGAGGGAGGCTGCCACAAGAGGTGGGGGCCCCCCAAGCCCAAACCAAATTGGACTAGGGTTGGGGCGCGCCTCCCTTTCCTTCTCCCTCTCCCCGTTTCCCCTTTCCCCTTTCCGTTAGTTGGAAGGAGGGGGCGAATCCTACTTGGACTAGGAGCCCAAGTAGTACTCCCCCCTTGGCGCCCCCCTTGGGCTGGCCACCTCCTCCTCCCCCTTTATATACGGGGGCGGGGGCACCCCTGAAGGAAATATGCCCTAGAGGCAATAATAAAGTTATTATTTATTTCCTTATATCATGATAAATGTTTATTATTCATGCTAGAATTGTATTAACCGGAAACATAATACATGTGTGAATACATAGACAAATAGAGTGTCACTAGTATGCCTCTTCTTGACTAGCTCGTTGACCAAAGATGGTTATGTTTCCTAACCATAGACATGAGTTGTCTTTTGATTAACGGGATCACATCATTAGGAGAATGATGTGATTGACTTGACCCATTCCATTAGCATAGCACTTGATCATTTAGTTTGTTGTTATTGCTTTCTTCATGACTTATACATGTTCCTATGACTATGAGATTATGCAACTCCGTTTACCGGAGGAACACTTTGTGTGCTACCAAACATCACAACGTAACTGGGTGATTATAAAGGTGCTCTACAGGTGTCTCCAAAGGTACATGTTGGGTTGGCATATTTCGAGATTAGGATTTGTCACTCCGATTGTTAGAGAGGTATCTCTGGGCCCTCTCGGTAATGCACATCACTTAAGCCTTACAAGCAATGCAACTAATAAGTTAGTTGCAAGATGATGTATTACAGAACGAGTAAAGAGACTTGTCGGTAACGAGATTGAACTAGGTATTGAGATACCACGATCGAATCTCGGGCAAGTAACATACCGATGACAAAGGGAACAAATGTATGTTGTTATGCGGTCTGACCGATAAAGATCTTCGTAGAATATGTAGGAGCCAATATGAGCATCCAGGTTCCGCTATTGGTTATTGACCGGAGACGTGTCTCAGCCATGTCTACATTGTTCTCGAACCCGTAGGATCCGCACGCTTAAACGTTACGATGACAGTTTCATTATGAGTTTATATATTTTGATGTACAGAAGGTTGTTTGGAGTCCTGGATGTGATCACAGACTTGACAAGGAGTCTCGAAATGGTCGAGGCATAAAGACCGATATATTGGACGACTATATTTGGACACCGGAAACGTTCCGGGTGAGATTGGGACAATACCGGATCACCGGGAGGTTATCGGAACCCCCGGGAGGTATATGGGCCTTATTGGGCCTTAGTGGAAAGGAGGGGAAAGGAGCAAGGGAGGGAGGCCCCCCCCCCAAGCCCAATCCGAATTGGGAAGGGGGCCGCCCCCCCCCCCCTTTCCTTCCTCCCTCCTTCCTCTTCCTTCCCTCTCCTACTCCTAATAGGAAAAAGGGGAGTCCTACTCCCGGTGGGAGTTGGACTCCCCCCTAGGGCGCGCCACCCTCCTTGGCCGGCCCCCTCCTCCAATCTTTTATATACGGGGGCAGGGGCACCCCATAGACACAACAGTTGATCATTGATCTCTTAGCCGTGTGCGGTGCCCCCCTCCACCATAGTCCTCGATAATATTGTAGCGGTGCTTAGGCGAAGCCCTGCGACAGTAAAACATCAAGATTTTCACCACGCCGTCGTGCTGACGGAACTCATCCCCGACAATTTGCTGGATCGGAGTCCGGGGATCGTCATCGAGCTGAACGTGTGCTTGAACTCGGAGGTGCAGTAGTTTCGGTGCTTTGATCGGTCGGGCCGTGAAGACGTACGACTACATCAACCGCGTTGTGCTAACGCTTCCGCTTCCGGTCTACGAGGGTACGTAGACAACACTCTCCCCTCTCGTTGCTATGCATCACCATGATCATGCGTGTGCGTAGGAATTTTTTTGAAATTACTGCGTTCCCCAACAGTGGCATCCGAGCCAGGTTTTATGCGTTGATGTAATATGCACGAGTAGAACACAAGTGAGTTGTGGGCGATATAAGTCATACTGCTTACCAGCATGTCATGCTTTGGTTCGGTGGTATTGTTGGATGAAGCGGCCTGGACCGACATTACGCGTACGCTTACGCGAGACTGGTTCTACTGACGTGCTTTGCACATAGGTGGCTAGCGGGTGTCAGTTTCTCCAACTTTAGTTGAACCGAGTGTGGCTACGCCCGGTCCTTGTGAAGGTTAAAACAGCACCAACTTGACAAACTATCATTGTGGTTTTGATGCGTAGGTAAGAACGGTTCTTGCTAAGCCCGTAGCAGCCACGTAAAACTTGCAACAACAAAGTAGAGGACGTCTAACTTGTTTTTGCAGGGCATGTTGTGATGTGATATGATCAAGACATGATGCTAAATTTTATTGTATGAGATGATCATGTTTTGTAACCGAGTTATCGGCAACTGGCAGGAGCCATATGGTTGTCGCTTTATTGTATGCAATGCAATCGTGCTGTAATGCTTTACTTTATCACTAAGCGGTAGCGATAGTCGTGGAAGCATAAGATTGGCGAGATGACAATGATGCTACGATGGAGATCAAGGTGTCGCGCCAGTGACGATGGTGATCATAATGATGCTTCAGAGATGGAGATCACAAGCACAAGATGATGATGGCCATATCATATCACTTATATTGATTGCATGTGATGTTTATCTTTTATGCATCTTATCTTGCTTTGATTGATGGTAGCATTATAAGATGATCTCTCACTAAATTTCAAGATAAAAGTGTTCTCCCTGAGTATGCACCGTTGCCAAAGTTCGTCATGCCCAGACACCACGTGATGATCGGGTGTGATAAGCTCTACGTCCATCTACAACAGGTGCAAGCCAGTTTTGCACACGCAGAATACTCAGGTTAAACTTGACGAGCCTAGCATATGCAGATATGGCCTCGGAACACTGAGACCGAAAGGTCGAGCGTGAATCATATAGTATATATGATCAACATATTGATGTTCACCATTGAAAGCTACTCCATTTCACGTGATGATCGGTTATGGTTTAGTTGATTTGGATCACGTGATCACTTAGAAGATTAGAGGGATATCTTTCTAAGTGGGAGTTCTTAAGTAATATGATTATTTGAACTTTAATTTATCATGAACTTAGTCATGGTAGTATTAGCATATCTATGTTGTAGATCAATAGCTCGCGTTTAGCTCCCCTGTTTTATTTTTGATATGTTCCTAGAGAAAATTAAGTTGAAAGATGTTAGTAGCAATGATGCGGATTGGATCTGTGATCTGAGGATTATCCTCATTGCTGCACAAAAGAATTATGTCCTTAATGCACCGCTAGGTGATAGACCTACTGCAGGAGCAGATGCAGACGTTATGAACATTTGGCTAGCTCAATATGATGACTACTTGATAGTTTAGTGCACCATGCTTAAATGGCTTAGAATCGGGACTTCAAAGACGTTTTGAACGTCATGGACCATATGAGATGTTCCAGGAGTTGAAGTTAATATTTCAAGCAAATACCCGAGTTGAGAGATATGAAGTCTCCAACAAGTTCTATAGCTAAAAGATGGAGGAGAATAGCTCAAGCAGTGAGCATGTGCTCAGATTGTCTGGGTACTACAATCGCTTGAATCAAGTGGGAGTTAATCTTCTAGATAAGATAGTGATTGACAGAATTCTCTAGTCACCATCACCAAGTTAGTAGAACTTAGTGATGAACTATGATATGCAAGGGATAACGGAAACGATTCCCAAGCTCTTCGTGATGTTGAAACCGACGAAGGTAGAAATCAAGAAAGAGCATCAAGTGTTGATGATTGACAAGAACACTAGTTTCAAGAAAAGGGCAAAGGGAAAGAAAGGGAACTTCAAGTAGAATGACAAGCAAGTTGTCACTCCCGTGAAGAAGCCCAAAGCTGGACCAAAGCCTAAAACTGAGTGCTTCTACTGCAAAGGAAATGATCACTGGAAGCGGAAATTCCCTGAATATTTGGTGGATAAGAAAGATGGCAAAGTGAACAAAGGGTATATTTGATATATAGGCTATTTATGTGTATTTTACTAGTGTTCGTAGCAACCCCTCGGTATTTGATACTGGTTTAGTTGCTAAGAGTAGTAACTCGAAACAGGAGTTGCAGAATGAATAGAGACTAGTTAAGAGTGAAGTGACGATGTGTGTTGGAAGTGGTTCCAAGATTGATATGATCATCATCGCACACTCCCTATACTTTCGAGATTAGTGTTGAACCTAAATAAGTGTTATTTGGTGTTTGCGTTGAGCATGAATATGATTTGATCATGTTTATTGCAATACGGTTATTCATTTAAGTAAGAGAATAAATTGTTGTTCTGTTTACATGAATAAAACCTTCTATGGTCATACACCCAATGAAAATGGTTTGTTGGATCTCGATTGTGGTGATACACATTCTCATAATATTGAAGCCAAAAGATGCAAAGTTAATAATGATAGTGCAACTTATTTGTGGCACTACCGTTTAGGTCATATTGGTGTAAAGCGCATGAAGAAAATCCATGCTGATGGGCTTTTGGAATCACTTGATTATGAATTAGTTGATGCTTGCGAACCGTGCCTCATGGGCAAAATGACTAAGACTCCGTTCTCCGGAACAATGGAGTGAGCAACTGATTTGTTGGAAATCATACATACTGATGTATGTGGTCCGATGAATATTGAGGCTCGCGGCAGGTATCATTATTTTCTGATCTTCACACATGATTTGAGCATATATGAGTATATCTACTTGATGAAACATAAGTCTAAAACATTTGAAAAGTTCAAAGAACTTCAGAGTGAAGTGGAAAATCATCGTGACAAGAAAATAAAGTTTCTACGATCTTATCGCAGAGACAAATATTTGAGTTACGAGTTTGGTCTTCAATTAAAACAATGTGGAATAGTTTCACAAAAATCATGCCACCTGGAACACCATAGCATAATGGTGTCTCCGAATGTCATAACCGTACTATTATTGGATATAGTGCAATCTATGATGTTTCTTACCGATTAATCACTATAGTTTTGGGGTTATGCATTAGAGACAGTTGCATTCACGTTAAAAAGGGCACCATCTAAATCCGTTGAGACGACACCGTATGAACTATGGTTTGGCAAGAAACCAAAGTTGTCATTTCTTAAAGTTTGAGGTTGCAATGCTTATGTGGAAAAGTTTCACCTGATAAGCTCAAACCCAAATTGGAGAAGTGCGTCTTCATAGGATACCCAAAAGAAAATGTTGGGTACACCTTCTATCACAGATCCGAAGGCAAGATATCCGTTGCTGAGAAAGGATCCTTTCTAGAGAAGGAGTTTCTCTCGAAAGAAGTGAGCGGGAGGAAAGTAGAACTTGATGAGGTAACTGTACCTGGTCCCTTATTGGAAAGTAGTTCATCACAGAAATCTATTCCTGTGACTCCTACACCAATTAGTGAGGAAGCTAATGATGATGATCATGTAACTTCAGATCAAGTTACTACTGAACCTCGTAGGTAAACCAGAGTGAGATCCGCACCAGAGTGGTACGGTAATCCTGTTCTGGAGGTCATATTACTTGACCATGACGAACCTACGAACTATGAGGAAGCGATGATGAGCCCAGATTTCGTGAAATGGCTTGAGGCCATGAAATCTGAGATGAGATCCATGTATGAGAACAAAGTATGGACTTTTATTGACTTGCCCAATGATCGGCGAGTCATTGAGATTAAATGGATCTTCAAGAGGAAGACGGACGCTGATAGTCGTGTTACTATCCACAAAGCTAGAATTGTTGCAAAAGGTTTTCAACAAGTTCAAGGTGTTGACTACGATGAGAGTTTCTCACTCGTATCTATGCTTAAGTTTGTCCGAATCATGTTAGCAATTGCCGCATTTTATGAAATCTGGCAAATGGATAAACAAAACTGCATTCCTTAATGGATTTATTAAAGAAGAGTTGTATATGATGCAACCAGAAGGTTTTGTCAATCCTAAAGGTACTAACAAAATATGCAAGCTCCAACGATCCATCTGTGGACTGGTGCAAGCATCTCGGAGTTGGAATATACGCTTTAATAAGTTAATCAAAGCATATTATACAGACTTGCGGTGAAGCCTGTATTTACAAGAAAGTGAGTGGGAGCACTACAGCATTTCTGATAAGTATATGTGTATGACATATTGTTGATCGGAAATAATGTAGAATTATTCTGCAAAGCATAAAGGAGTGTTTGAAAGGAGTTTTTCAAAGAAAGACCTCGGTGAAGCTACTTACATATTGAGCATCAAGATCTATAGAGATAGATCAAGACGCTTGATAAGTTTTCAATGAGTACATACCTTGACAAGTTTTTGAAGTAGTTCAAAATGGAACAGTCAAAGAAAGAGTTCTTGCCTATATTACAAGGTGTGAAATTGAGTAAGACTCAAAGCCAGACCACGGCAGAAGATAGAGAGAGAATGAAAGTCATTCCCTATGCCTCAGCCATAGGTTCTATAAAGTATGCCATGCTGTGTAACAGACCTATTGTATACCCTGCCCTGAGTTTGGCAAGGGAGTACAATAGTGATCTAGGAGTAGATCACTGGACATTGGTCAAAATTATCCTTAGTGGAATAAGGATATATTTCTTGGTTACGGAGGTGACAAAAGGTTCATCGTAAAGGGTTACATCGATGCAAGTTTTTACACTAATCCAGATGACTCTAAGTCTCAATCTGGATACATATTGAAAGTGGGAGCAATTAGCTAGAGTAGCTCCGTGCAGAGCATTGTTGACATAGAAATTTGCAAAATACTTACGGATCTGAATGTGGCAGACCCGTAGACTAAACTTCTCTCACAAGCAAAACATGATCACACCTTAGTACTCTTTGGGTGTTAATCACATAGCGATGTGAACTAGATTATTGACTCTAGTAAACCCTTTGGGTGTTGGTCACATGTTGATGTGAACTATGGGTGTTAATCACATGGTGATGTGAACTATTGATATTAAATCACATGGCGATGTGAACTAGATTACTGACTCTAGTGCAAGTGGGACACTGAAGGAAATATGCCCTAGAGGCAATAATAAAGTTATTATTTATTTCCTTATATCATGATAAATGTTTATTATTCATGCTAGAATTGTATTAACCGGAAACATAATACGTGTGTGAATACATAGACAAACAGAGTGTCACTAGTATGCCTCTACTTGACTAGCTCATTGATCAAAGATGGTTATGTTTCCTAACCATAGACATGAGTTGTCATTTGATTAACGGTATCACATCATTAGGAGAATGATGTGATTGACTTGACCCATTCCGTTAGTATAGCACTTGATCGTTTAGTTTGTTGTTATTGCTTTCTTCATGACTTATACATGTTCCTATGACTATGAGATTATGCAACTCCCATTTACCGGAGGAACACTTTGTGTGCTACCAAATGTCACAACGTAACTGGGTGATTATAAAGGTGCTCTATAGGTGTCTCCAAAGGTACATGTTGGGTTGGCATATTTCGAGATTAGGATTTGTCACTCTGATTGTCGGAGAGGTATCTCTGGGCCCTCTCGGTAATGCACATCACTTAAGCCTTGCAAGCAATGCAACTAATAAGTTAGTTGCAAGATGATGTATTACAGAACGAGTAAAGAGACTTGCCGGTAATGAGATTGAACTAGGTATTGAGATACTGACGATCGAATCTCGGGCAAGTAACATACCGATGACAAAGGGAACAAACGTATGTTGTTATGCGGTCTGACCGATAAAGATCTTCGTAGAATATGTAGGAGCCAATATGAGCATCCAGGTTCCGCTATTGGTTATTGACCGGAGACGTGTCTCGGTCATGTATACATTGTTCTCGAACCCGTAGGGTCCGCACGCTTAAACGTTACGATGACAGTTTCATTATGAGTTTATATATTTTGATGTACAGAAGGTTGTTGGAGTCCCGGATGTGATCACGGACTTGACGAGGAGTCTCGAAATGGTCGAGACATAAAGATCGATATATTGGATGACTATATTTGGACACCGGAAAGGTTCCGGGTGAGATTGGGACAATACCGGATCACCGGCAGGTTATCGGAACCCCCCGGGAGGTATATGGGCCTTATTGGGCCTTAGTGGAAAGGAGGGCAAAGGAGCAAGGGAGGGGCGCCCCCCCCCCCCAAGCCCAATCCAAATTGGGAAGGGGGCCGCCCCCCCCCCTTTCCTTCCTCCCTCCTTCCTCTTCCTTCCCTCTCCTACTCCTAATAGGAAAAAGGGGAGTCCTACTCCCGGTGGGAGTTGGACTCCCCCCTAGGGTGCGCCACCCTCCTTGGTCGGCCCCCTCCTCCACTCCTTTATATACGGGGGCAGGGGGCACCCCATAGACACAACAGTTGATCATTGATCTCTTAGCCGTGTGCGGTGCCAACCTCCACCATAGTCCTCGATAATATTGTAGTGGTGCTTAGGCGAAGCCCTGCGACGGTAAAGCATCAAGATCGTCACCATGCCGTCGTGCTGATGGAACTCATCCCCGACACTTTGCTGGATCGGAGTCCGGGGATCGTCATCGAGTTGAACGTGTGCTAGAACTCGGAGGTGTCGTAGTTTCGGTGCTTGATCGATCGGGCCGTGAAGACGTACGACTACATCAACCGCGTTGTGCTAATGCTTCCGCTTCCGGTATACGAGGGTACGTAGACAACACTCTCCCCTCTCGTTGCTATGCATCACCATGATCTTGCGTGTGCGTAGGAAATTTTTTGAAATTACTGTGTTCCCCAACAACCCCAAAGGCACAACATCAATTGTTCCTTAGCCGTGTGTGGTGCCCCCCTCCACAGTTTACCACCTCCGTCATATTGTCGTAGTTCTTAGGTGAAGCCCTGCGCAGATCACATCACCAACACTGTCGCCACGCCGTCGTGCTGACGGAACTCTCCCTCGACCACCTACTGGATCAAGAGCTCGAGGGATGTCATCGTGCTGAACATGTGCTGAACACGGAGGTGTCGTACGTTCGGTACTTGGATCGGTTGGATCATGAAGACGTTCGACTACATCAACCGTGTTACATAACGCTTTCGCTTTCGGTCTACGAGGGTACATGGACACAATCTCCCCTCTCGTTGCTATGCATCTCCTAGTTAGATCTTGTGTGATTGTAGGGAATTTTTGAATTACTACGTTCCCCAACAAGTAGCTCATTGGTGCCAAATTTTACATCCACATTAAATTTCTATTTTTGAGATACCACGATAAGCACTACAAATCCCCGCGGCAACGCGCGGGCTATTTTCTAGTATATATAGGTGGGTGGGAGGGAGGAGCAGCCAAAGGATGCGTTCAAGTAGGAGGAATCCTACTTGGGGTCCCTCCCAAGCCGCGCCCTCCCTTTCCTTATTTGGAGTGCGGGGAAAGGCAGGGGAGGGCGGCCCCCCTTTCCTTTCTCCCATGAGAGGGAAAGGCAGGAAGGGCTAGCCCTCCCCTTTTTCCTTCCCTAGGGCTGGCCAAACTGTTATGACAACATACGTAATTCCCTTTGTCCATCGATATGTGATACGTCTCCAACGTATCTATAATTTTGATTGTTCCATGCTATTGTATTATCTGTTTTGGATGTTAATGGGCTTTATTTTACACTTTTATATTATTTTTGGGACTAACATATTAACCGGAGGCCCAGCCCAAATTGTTGTTTTCTTGCCTATTTCAGTGTTTCGAAGAAAAGGAATATCAAACGGAGTCCAAACGAAATGAAACCTTCGGGAGATTTATTTTTGGAACAGAAGCAATCCAGGAGACTTGGAGTAGATGTCAGGGAAGCTTCGAGGAAGCCACGAGGTAGGGAGGTGCGACCTACCCCCTGGGCGCGCCCCCACCCTCGTGGGCCCCTCGTGGCTCCCCTGACCGACCTCTTTCGCCTATATATGTCCATATACCCTAAAAACATCGAGGAGCAGAATAGATCGGGAGTTCCGCCGCCGCAAGCCTTTGTAGCCACCAAAAACCAATCGAGACCCTGTTCTGGCACCCTGTCGGAGGGGGAAATCCTCACTGGTGGCCATCTTCGTCATCTCGGCGCTCTCCATGACGAGGAGGGAGTAGTTCTCCCTCAGGGCTGAGGGTATGTACCAGTAGCTATGTGTTTGATCTCTCTCTCTCTCTCTCGTGTTCTTGAGGTGGTACGATCTTGATGTATCGCGAGCTTTGCTACTATAGTTGGACCTTATGATGTTTCTCCCCCTCTACTCTCTTGTAATGGATTGAGTTTTCCCTTTGAAGTTATCTTATCGGATTGAGTCTTTAAGGATTTGAGAACACTTGATGTATGTCTTGCATGTGCTTATCTGTGGTGACAATGGGATATCACGTGATCCACTTGATTTATGTTTTGGTGATCAACTTGCGAGTTCCGTGAACTTATGCATAGGGGTTGGCACACGCTTTCGTCCTGACTCTCCAGTATAAACTTTGGGGCACTCTTTGAAGTTCTTTGTGTTGGTTGAATAGATGAATCTGAGATTGTGTGATGCATATCGTATAATCATACCCACGGATACTTGAGTGACATTGGAGTATCTAGGTGACATTAGGGTTTTGGTTGATTTGTGTCTTAAGGTGTTATTCTAGTACGAAATCTATGATAGGTTGAATGGAAAGAATAGCTTCGTGTTATTTACTACGGACTCTTGAATAGATCAATCGGAAAGAATAACTTTGAGGTGGTTTCGTACCCTACCATAATCTCTTTGTTTGTTCTCCGCTATTAGTGACTTTGGAGTGACTCTTTGTTGCATGTTGAAGGATAGTTATATGATGCAATTATGTTATTATTGTTGAGAGAACTTGCACTAGTGAAAGTATGAACCCTAGGCCTTGTTTCAACACATTGCAATACCCTTTACGCTCACTTTTATCGCTTGCTACCTTGCTGTTTTTATATTTTTTCAGATTAGAAAACTATTATCTACTATCCATATTGCACTTGTATCACCATCTCTTCGCCGAACTAGTGCACCTATACAACTTACCATTGTATTTGATGTGTTGGGGACACAAGAGACTCTTTGTTATTTGGTTGCAGGGTTGCTTGAGAGAGACCATCTTCATCCTACGCCTCCCACGGATTGATAAACCTTAGGTCATCCACTTGAGGGAAATTTGCTACTGTCCTACAAACCTCTGCACTGGAAGGCCCAACAACTTCTACAAGAAGAAGGTTGTGTAGTAGACATCAAGCTCTTTTCTGGCGCCGTTGCCGGGGAGGTTAGTGCTTGAAGGTATATCTTTAGATCTTGCAATCGAATCTTTTTGTTTCTTGTTTTTAGTACTAGTTTAGTTTATAAAAGAAAACTACAAAAAATGGAATTGAGTTTGCCTCATACGCTTCACCTTTTTAATATTTTTCGTGAGAATGATGGAAAGGAAAATTGTGCTCAAGTGCTAGAAGAAGAAGTCTATAACTGTTTGGCACTAAATCTTTGAATGATGAGCATGATTGCAATGTTGTTAGTATGAACTCCTTGAATATCCATAGTACTAATGATGATTGCACTAGTCATGATGAAAATATCTCTTATAAGCATGTCAATTTTGTTGGAGTGCATAGAGTTTGCAAGTACACACCAATTAGGGAAAATAGGTTTTGCAAGAGGCGTAAGTATTTGGAAACTAAATGGTTTCAAGAGAAGCTAGATGTTTGTGCTGAAAATTTAAAATTTCTTCTCCATACTTGTGAACTTTGCAATGAACATGGTCATTTAAATCTCCAATGCAAATTGTTTCATGATCGTATCATGTCCAAAAATTGTGATGATTTGATTCCCCTTGCGCATCATAATGAACTTAGTTTGCTTTTTGGGTTATGAAGAAATGAAACTTATAACTAAGCATATTCCAGAATATAACCGTGAGAAATTCCTCGATATTGGTCTAGAGGAAATTTTTATGTATTGTGCGGTGAATTGCATTGAAAATCCTTATATTGCCAATTACACAAACAAAAGAAAAGAAATAGAGGATAAAGAGAATACTAATGAAAGGTAGGTGCAGGCGCGC
The DNA here is from genome assembly GCF_002162155.2 of Triticum dicoccoides. Classification (NCBI taxonomy): domain Eukaryota; kingdom Viridiplantae; phylum Streptophyta; class Magnoliopsida; order Poales; family Poaceae; genus Triticum; species Triticum dicoccoides. The sequence goes on from NC_041380.1 coordinate 429,612,581, forward strand.
CCCCCACCCTCGTGGGCCCCTCGCAGCTGCACCAATGTACTTCTTCCTCCTATATATACCCATATACCCCGAAGACATCCAGGAGCACCACGAAACCCTATTTCCACCGCCGCAACCTTCTATACCCAAGAGATCCTATATTGGGGCCTTTTCCGGAGCTCTGCCGGAGGGGGAATCGATCATGGAGGGCTTCTACATCAACACCATAGCCTCTTCGATGATGTGTGAGTAGTTTACCACAGACCTTCGGGCCATAGTTATTAGCTAGATGGCTTCTTCTCTCTCTTTGGATCTCAATACAATGTTCTCCTCGCTCTTCTTGGAGATCTATTTGATGTAATTCTTTTTGTGGTGTGTTTGTCGAGATCCGATGAATTGTGGGTTTATGATCAAGATTATCTATGACCAATATTTGATTCTTCTCTGAAATCTTTTATGTATGATTTGTTATCTTTGCAGGTCTCTTCGAATTATCAGTTTGGTTTGACCTACTAGATTGATCTTTCTTACAATGGGAGAAGTGCTTAGCTTTGGGTTCAATCTTGCGATGTCCTTTCCCAGTGACAGCAGGGGCAGCAAGGCACGAATTGTATTGTTGCCATCAAGGATAAAAAGATGGGGTTTATATCATATTGCTTGAGTTTATCCCTCGACATCATGTCATCTTGCCTAATGCATTACTCTGTTCTTATGAACATAATACTCTAGATGCATGCTGGATAGCGGTCGATGTGTGGAGTAATAGTAGTAGATGTAGAATTGTTTCGGTCCGTGATGCCTATATACAAGATCATGCCTAGATATTCTCATAATTATGCACTTTTCTATCAATTGCTCGACAGTAATTTGTTTACCCACCACAATACTTATGCTATCTTGGGAGAAGCCACTAGTGAAACCTATGGCCCCCGGGTCTATTTTCCATCATATAACTTTCCAATCTATTTTGCAATCTTTATTTTCCAATCTATATAATAAAAATACCAAAAATATTTATCTTATTATCTCTGTAAAATCTCACTCTCGTAAATGACCGTGAAGGGATTGACAACCCCTTTATCACGTTGGTTGTGAGGTTCTTATTTGTTTGTGTAGGTGCGAGGTGACTTGCATGTAGTCTCCTACTAGATTGATACCTTGGTTCTCAAAAACTGAGGGAAATACTTACGCTACTTTGCTGCATCACCTTTCCTCTTCAAGGGAAAACCAACGCAGTGCTCAAGAGGTAGCACCCCTCTCGTTGCTATGCATCTCCTAGTTAGATCTTGCGTGATCGTACGATTTTTTTGAATTACTACGTTCCCCAACAGTGGCATCCAAGCCAGGTCTATGCGTAGATGATATATGCACGAGTAGAACACAAAGAGTTGTGGGCGATAATAGTCATACTGCTTACCACCAACGTCTTATTTTGATTCGGTGGTATTGTTGGATGAAGCAGCCCGGGCCAACATTACATGACCACGTTCATGAGACCGGTTCTACCGACGTGCTTTTGCACACGGGTGGCTTGCGGGTGTCTGTTTCTCCAACTTTAGTTGAATTGAATTTGACTACGACCGGTCCTTGTTGAAGGTAAAACAGCACACTTGCCGAAAAATCGTTTTCGTTTTGATGCGTAGGTAAGAATGGTTCTTGCTAGAAGCCTGTAGCAGCCACGTAAAACACGCAACAACAAAGTAGAGGACATCTAGCTTGTTTTTGCAGGGCATGTTGTGATGTGATATGGTCAAGACATGATGAGATATAAATTGTTGTATGAGATGATCATGTTTCGTAAAAGTTGTCGGCAACTGGAAGGAGCCTTATGGTTGTCGCTTTATTGTATGAAATGCAATCGCCATGTAATTGCTTTACTTTATCACTAAGCGGTAGCGATAGTCGTAGTAGCAATAGTTGGAGAGATGACAACGACGCTAGATGAAGATCAAGGTGTCAAGCCGATGACAATGGTGATCATGATGGTGCTTTAGAGATGGAGATCAAAGGCACAAGATGATGATGGTCATATCATGTCACATATTTTGATTGCATGTGATGTTTATCTTTTATGCATCTTGTTTTGCTTAGTACAGCAGTAGCATTATAAGATGATCCCTCACTAAATTTCAAGGTATAAGTGTTCTCCCTGAGTATGCACCGTTGCTACAGTTCGTCGTGCTGAGACACCACGTGATAATTGGGTGTGATAAGCTCTACGTTCACAAACAATGGGTGCAAGCCAGTTTTTCATGTGAAGAATACTCGGGTTAAACTTGACGAGCCTAGCATATGCAGATATGGCCTCAGAACACTGAGACCGAAAGGTCGAACGTGAATCATATAGTAGATATGATCAACATAGTGATGTTCACCATTGAAAACTACTCCATCTCACGTGATGATCAAACATGGTTTAGTTGATATGGATCACGTGATCATTTAGATGACTAGAGGGATGTCTATCTAAGTGGGAGTTCTTAAGTAATATGATTAATTGAACTTTAATTTATCATGAACTTAGTCCTGATAGTATTTGCAACTTATGTTGTAGATCAATAGCTCGCGTTATAGCTCCCCATTTATTTTTGATATGTTCCTAGAGAAAAATAAGTTGAAATATGATAGTAGCAATGATACGGACTGGATCCATGATTTGAGGATTATACTCATTGCTGCACAGAAGAATAATGTCCTTGATGCACCGCTAGGTGACAGACCTTTTGCAGGAGCAGATGCAGACGTCATGAACGTTTTGCGAAGCTCAGTATGATGACTACTTGATAGTATAGTGTGCCATGCTTTATGGCTTAGAACCAAGACTTCAAAAATGTTTTGAACGACACGGAGCATATAAGATGTTCCAAGAAGCTGAAATTGGTATTTCAGACTCATGCCCAAGTCGAGAGGTATGAGACCTCTGACAAGTATACTTTGCCTACAAGATGGAGGAGAATAGATCAACCAGTGAGCATGTGCTCAGAATGTCTGAGTACTACAATCGCTTGAAACAAGTGGGAGTTAATCTTCCAGATAAGATAGTGATTGACAGAGTTCTCTAGTCACTATCACCAAGTTACTGAACTTCGTGATGAACTATAATATGCAAGGGATGGACAATTCCCGAGATCTTCACAATGCTAAAGGCTATGGGGGTAGAAATCAAAGAGGAGCATCAAGTGTTGATGGTTAACAAGATCACTAGTTTCAAGACAAAGGGCAAAAGGAAGAAGGGGAGCTTCAAGAAGAATAACAAACAAGTTGCTTCTCCCGGGAAGAAGCCCAAGTCTGAACCTAAGCCTGAAACTGAGTGCTTCTACTGCAAAGGGATTGGTCACTGGAAGCGGAACTGCCCCAAGTATTTGGTGGATAAGAAGGATGGCAAAGTGAAAGGTATATTTGATATACATGTTATTGTACTTTACTAGTGTTCATAGTAACCCCAGGGTATTTGATACCGGTTCACTTCCTATGATTAGTAACTCGAAACAGGAGTTACAAAATGAACAGGGACTAGTTGAGGGCGAAGCAACGATGTGTGTTGGAAGTGATTCCAAGGTTGATAAGATCACCATCGCATACTCCCTCTACCTTCAGGATTAGTGTTGAACCTAAATAAGTGTTATTTGGTGTTTGCGTTGAGCATGAATATGATTGGATCATGTTTATTGCAATACAGTTATTCATTTAAGTCAGAGAATAATTATTGTTCTGTTTACATGAATGAAACCTTGAATGGTCATACACCCAATGTGAACGGTTTGTTGAATCTCGATCGTGGTTATACACATATTCATAATATTAATGCCAAAAGATGCAAAGTTGATAATGATAGTGCAACATATTTTTGGCACTGCCGTTTAGGTCATATTGGTGTAAAACGCATGAAGAAACTCCATGCGGATGGACTTTTGGAATCACTTGATTATGAATCATTTGATGCTTGCGAACCATGCCTCATGGGCAAGATGACTAAGACTCCGTTCTCTGAAACAATGGAGCGAGCCACTAACATATTTGGAAATAATACATACTGATGTATGTGGTCCAATGAGTGTTGAGGCTTGTGGTGGGTATCGTCATTTTCTAACCTTTATAGTTTATTTGAGCAGATATAGGTATATCTACTTAATGAAACACAAGTCTGAATCATTTTGAAAAGTTCAAAAGAATTTCAGAGTGAAGTGGAGAATCATCGTAACAAGAAAATAAAGTTTCTGCGATCTGATCGCAAAGCCGAATATTTGAGTTACGAGTTTTGGCCTTCATTTAAAACAATGTGGAATAGTTTCACAACTCACGCCACCTGGAACACCACAGTGTAATGGTGTGTCTGAATGTCATACCCATACTTTATTAGAATGGTGCGATCTATGATGTCTCTTACCGATTTACCGCTATCGTTTTGGGGGTGATGCATTAGAGACAGGTGCATTCACGTTAAATAGGGCACCATCTAAATCCTTTGAGACGACACCGTATGAACTACGGTTTGGCTAGAAACCAAAGCTGTCATTTCTTAAAGTTTGGGGTTGCGATGCGTATGTGAAAAAGTTTCAAAACTGATAAGCTCGAACCTAAATCGGAAAAGTGCGTCTTGATAGGATACCCAAAAGAAATTGTTGGGTAAACCTTCTGTCACAGATCCGAAGGCAAGATATTTGTTGCTAAGAATGGATCCTTTCTAGAGAAGGAGTTTCTCTCGAAAGAAGTGAGTGGGAGGAAAGTAGAACTTGATGAGGTAATTGTACCTTCTCTCCAATTGGAAAGTAGTTCATCAAAGAAATCAGTTCCACTGATTCCTACACCAATTAGTGAGGAAGCTGATTAATGATGATGATCATGAAACTTCACATCAAGTTACTACCGAACCTCGTAGGTAAACCAGAGCACGTTCCACACCAGAATGGTACGGTAATCCTGTTCTAGAAGTCATGTTACTAGACCATGACAAACCTATGAACTACGAGGAAGCGATGATGAGCCCAGATTCCGCAAAATGGCTTGAGGACATGAAATCTGAGATGGGATCCATGTATGAGAATAAAATATGGACTTTGATTGACTTGCTCAATGATCGGCGAGCCATTGAGAATAAATAGATCTTCAAGAGGAAGGCGGACGCTGATAGTAGTTTTACTATCTACAAAGCTCGAATTGCCGCAAAAGGTTTTCAACAAGTTCAAGGTGTTGACTACGATGAGATTTTCCTGGTCGTATCGATGCTTAAAAGTCTGTCTGAATCATGTTAGCAGTTGCCGCATTTTATGAAATCTGGCAAATGGATGTCAAAATTGTATTCCTTAAAGGATTTATTAAAGAAGAGTTGTATATGATGCAACCAGAAGGTTTTCTCAATCCTAAAGGTGCTAACAAAGTGTGCAAGCTCCAGCGATCCATCTATGGACTGGTGCAAGCATCTCGGAGTTGGAATATACACTTTGATGAGTTGATCAAAGCATATAGTTTTATACAGACTTGCGGTGAAGCCTGTATTTACAAGAAATTGAGTGGGAGCATTACAACCTTTCTGATAGGTATATGTGAATGACATATTATTAATCGGAAATGATGTAGAATTTTTTGGAAATCATAAAGGAGTGTTTGAAAGGAGTTTTTCAAAGAAAGATCTCGGTGAAGCTACTTACATATTGGGCATCAAGATCTATAAAGATAGATCAAGACGCTTGATAAGGCTTTCGATGAGTACATACCTTGATACGATTTTGAAGGAGTTCAAAATGGATCAGTCAAAGAAGGAGTTCTTGCCTGAGTTGTAAGGTATGAAGTTGAGTAAGACTCAAAACCCGACCACGGCAGAAGATAGAGAGAGAATGAAAGTCATTCCCTATGCCTCAGCCATAGGTTCTATAAATTATGCCATGCTGTATACCAGACCTATTATGTACCTTGCCATGAGTTTGGCAAAGGGGTACAATAGTGATCTAGGAGTAGATCACTGGACAGTGGTCAAAATTATCCTTAGAGGACTAAGGAAATATTTCTCAGTTATGGAGGTGATAAAAAGTTCGTCGTAAATAGTTACATCGATGTAAGCTTTAACACTGATCTAGATGACTCTAAGTCTCAATCTAGATACATATTAAAAGTGGGAACAATTAGCTAGAGTAGCTCCATGCAGAGCATTGTAGACATAGAGATTTGCAAACAGATCTGAATGTGGCAGACCCATTGACTAAACTTCTCTCGCAAGCAAAACATGACCACACCTTAGTAAACCCTTTGGGTGTTGGTCACATGGTGATGTGAACTATTGGTGTTAAATCACATGGTGATGTGAACTAGATTATTAACTCTAGTGCATGTGACGCCTGGATAATTAAGCTACAGTACCCCTCTAGTAATGATACCATGTCACCTCGGTTACTGTTGATAATTGTGCGTTAGTTCAAAACCGATTCGGAATTCAACTTCAAATTAAAGGCAAACAATAAAGTTTTCAAGAATTAAAACTAAAATGTTCGGGTTGTGCCAAATAATGCATAAGTAATAATGGTGGATAAGCCAACAGCATTTGAATTTTTGAAGTTAACCACAGAAACTTTTTGCGGACCAATAACATCTAAAATAGGCCTTTTCAAAAATAAACAAATGCCTAAACCTTCCTAAGTAGCCTAATACATTTTGTGAAACTCTGGTATAGTACAACATATTTATGTGCCAGTTTTTACAATTAACAAAAGTCAAATGCTAGCAAAAGAAAATGCAAAACAGAGAGAAATGAACATAACAGAAAAGAAAATGGGAGAAGCTATAACTAGCCTAATGTGCATATGGGCCATAGTGGTACAGCACTTGCCCAGCCCACCACCAGCACCTCTCCTACAACAGGAAGCAGAAGGTGCGTGGCGGCCATCCACCGGCGATGGCCACGCCGTGCCGACGTGCCGGCCATCCAGGCACCCGCTGACGCCCTATAAAGCCTCCCCAAGCCCCGTGCGTGTTAGACTATGTATAGCTTCTGTACCTATGTACGTATATGGTACATATTGTAACACAACCATTATATATAATGAGATAAGCCACCCCTAGAGGGTTGTGCTGGTTCCCCAAAACTTATTGTCTTACATGGTATCACGCTAGGTTACGATCGCTTCCGCTTCTAAACCCTAATACCCGCACCGCCGCCGCAGTCGCCGCCGCCTTCACCGCCGCCGCCGCGCCACCGATCGCGCCGCCGCCATGTCGAGCGCCGCCACCACCGGTTCCACTGCTGCGGGCTTCCTCCCGGCCTCTCTTGCGGCTCTGCTCAACCTCCCGCTCGATGCCGTCTCTGTTCCGGCTCCGATCGGGACAAGGAGCATCGGCTCCGTCTTCTCCACGCCGCCGGCGCCCTCGCTTGGGCGTGACCTCGTGGTCCACACCGCGGCGCCGCCGTCCGCTGCGGACTCCGCAGGCGTCGTCCCGCCGCTCCTGCCGCAAGCGGATCACACTGCCCCGCTGGCGGGGTTGGCGGCGTCCGCCCCGGCCGCGGGCCTTGCGGCGTCCGCACCGGCCGCGAGCTTTGCGGCGCCCGCCCTGGCTGCGGTCCCGCCTCCTCCTGCATCGGCTTCGGTGCCTCCGGCTGCCTCCATGGTGTTTGCACCCCAGGCAGCCTCCTCGATGGGATTGTCTTCGCCGCCGCCGTTTCACTTCGGTCATCTCATCACCATCAAGCTCTCCGCCGACAACTACATCTTCTGGCGTGCGCAGGTTCTCCCGCTCTTGGGGAGTCACTACCTGCTAGGCTACATCGACGGATCACTTCCCTGCCCACCCGCACTGGTAGACAGCGTGCACGGTCCGGTCTACAATCCGGCCCATCGCGTTTGGACGGGGCAGGACCAGGCGAACCTCTCCTCCATCCAGGGGTCGCTCTCGCCGGCAGTTGCCGGCCTTGTTGTCTTCGCGAAGACGTCTCATGAGGCCTGGACCATCCTTGAGCGCACCTTTGCAGTGCAGTCCCAGGCTCGTGTCTCTGCACTCCGTCGTCAGCTTGGAGAGTGTCAGAAGCTTGACTCCACTGCCACTGAGTTCTACAACAAGGTTAAGGGCCTCGCCGACACATTGGCCTCCATTGGACAGCCCCTCACCGACTCCGAGTTCAACTCGTTTATTGTCAATGGTCTTGATGAGGAGTATGATGCCTTAGTCGAGATCATCAACGAGCGGGGCAACTCGACACCCATGCTGGCACACGAGGTTTTCTCTCGGCTCCTTCTCACTGAGCAACGGGTCGAGACTCGCCGCACCAGGGGCACTGGCTCCCTCTCGGCCAACGCCACCACCAAGGGTGGCCGCTCTTCTTCATCACCCCGGTCTCCCTTGGGGCTGCCACCGTCGCCCGCCTTGGCCCCCCCACCTACTGCGACCTTACCGGGGGCTGGCGGTCCACGTGTGTGTCAGCTTTGTGGCCGCGATGGGCACTGGGCCTCCAAATGTCATAAGCGCTTCCAGCGAAGCTTCCTTGGTCTTGGCAATGACGGCAAAGATACACGCAACAATGCCCGTCAGGTCGCCATGGCTGATCGTCCCGCGCCGCAGAAGCAACAGGGACACACTCAGTCCTACTCCATCGATCCACACTGGTACATGGACTCTGGGGCAACAGAGCATCTAACCAGCGAGATGGGGAAGCTTCACACTCGTGAACCCTATCATGGCTCCGACAAGATCCACACCGCCAATGGAGCAGGTATGCACATCTCTCATATTGGTCAAGCATCTCTTCTCACTAGACATGCCAATAGGAGTCTTCAGCTTCGCAATGTTCTTCGAGCTCCATCTGTGACCCGTAATCTTCTTTCAGTTCCTAAACTCACACGTGATAATAATGTGCTTTGTGAATTTCACCCTTTTGATCTTTTTATTAAGGATCGGGGCACGAGGGACATTCTTCTTAGTGGGCGGTTGTGCCAGGGCCTCTACCGTCTGGAGCATCCTGGTGTCGCTCGTGTTTTCAGTGGAGTTCGGGTCTCTCCGTCACAGTGGCATGCTCGTCTTGGTCACCCGGCCACACCTATTGTCCGTCATATTTTGCGTCGTCATGAGCTTCCTAGTTTGTCTAGTCATAAAGATGTAGCAGTGTGTGATGCTTGTCAGCAGGGGAAGAGTCATCAACTTCCTTTTTCGGAGTCCAGTCGTGAGGTGAAACATCCTTTAGAACTTGTGTTTTCAGATGTATGGGGTCCTGCTCAGACTTCTGTCAGTGGTCATAATTACTATATCAGTTTCGTTGATGCTTATAGTCGCTTTACCTGGCTTTACCTTATTAAACGCAAATCTGATGTGTTTGATATTTTTGTTCAGTTTCAAAAACATGTTGAACGTCTTCTCAAGCACAAAATTGTTCATGTCCAGTCAGACTGGGGGGGGCGAGTATCGCAACCTCAACTCTTTCTTTCAGTCGCTTGGGATAGCTCATCGTTTAGCATGTCCACATACACATCAGCAGAATGGTTCAGTCGAACGTAAGCATCGTCATATTGTTGAAGCTGGTCTTACTCTTTTGGCCCGTGCATCTGTTCCGTTTCGGTTTTGGAGTGATGCTTTCACCACTGCATGCTTTCTCATCAACCGTACTCCTACTCGTGTTTTAAACATGAAGACTCCCATTGAGGTTCTCCTTAATGAACAACCTGATTATACCTTTCTCAAGGTATTTGGGTGTGTTTGCTGGCCGCATCTTCGTCCATATAACAAGCGCAAGCTTGAGTTTCGTTCTAAGAAGTGTGTTTTTCTTGGCTATAGCTCTCTTCATAAAGGTTACAAATGTCTTCATGTTCCCACTAATCGTGTCTATATATCTCGGGACGTCGTGTTTGATGAGCATGTTTTTCCCTTTGCCAACCTTCCTGTGTCCACTGTCGAACCACCATCCCTGCATTCATCCTCTGTTGCTTCTGACCAATTTGATGATGTTGCATACTCTCCTTTGCTGTTACCTAACCATGGTGCAAGAACCGGACGTGGAGCTCGTTTGGAGCTGTTGGAGGATTCACCATCATCATCGTCGTCTTCTGGTGGGCACGTCGATCGCCCTATGTTGCATGGCATCGATTCGCGTGCCCATGCATGGTCACCCGACGAGCCCGTCGCGCCGAGCATCTCCACTGCTCGGTCCGTTTCGCCAGCGGCCGCCGAGTCGCCCGCGGCTCGGCCCGTCACGCTGTCTTCGCCTGCGGCTCGGCCCGTCACGCCGTCTTCGCCCGCGGCTCGGGTCCTCACGTCGCCTTCATCAGCGGATCGGCCCGCGACACCGGCCGCGCCACGGCCCACTATGCCGAGCTCGCCATCGGCCCGGTCTGTGATGCTGGAGTCGCCAGCTGCTTCGTCTGCTCTGCCGGTTTCGCCGGTGGGTCGGCCTTCTTCGCCAACCGAGTCCGAGGCTACCGTGACTGGCTCCTCGTCACCAGCTGACTCGTCAACGTCGCCGTCCTCCAGCCCGTTGCAGGCTGCTCCGTCGACCTCAGTGGTTCCTGTGTCCCGACCACATACACGCAGTCGCAGTGGCATTTTCAAACCTAAGGAACGTAAGGATGGTACGGTTGCTTGATTGGCTACTTGTTTGGCTGCTGCTGTTGCGGATCCATCTTCTGAGCCTCGCTCATATCAGGCTGCCCTGCGCATTCCACATTGGCGAGAGGCTATGGAGCAGGAGTTTCATGCTCTTCTTCGTAACAAGACATGGACTCTCGTTCCTCCACCACCACGGGTAAATGTTATTGACTCAAAATGGGTATTCAAAGTGAATAAGCATTCGGATGGATCTATTGAGCGTTACAAAGCGCGACTTGTTGCTCGCGGTTTTCGGCAGCGTCATGGTCTTGACTATGAGGACACCTTCAGTCCTGTCGTCAAGCCTACCACTATTCGGCTTCTTCTCTCCATTGCTGTTTCTCGTGGTTGGTCACTTCGTCAACTTGATGTGCAGAATGCTTTTCTACATGGATTTTTGGAGGAAGAGGTTTATATGAAACAGCCGCCTGGTTTCTCTGATCCTGATCGTCCTGACTATATCTGTCGTCTTTCCAAAGCACTATATGGTTTGAAGCAAGCTCCTCGTGCCTGGCATGCCCGCCTTGCCTCTGCCCTTCGTGCTCATGGGTTTGTGCCGTCTACTGCTGACACTTCGTTATTTCTTCTACAGAAGCCAGAAGTCACTATGTATCTTTTGGTATATGTCGATGATATTATCCTTGTCAGCTCTTCTCAGTATGCTGCTGATGCTCTTGTCTGCTCTCTTGGTGCTGATTTTGCGGTCAAAGATCTTGGGAAGCTTCACTACTTTCTTGGAGTTGAGGTCACTTCTCGTGCTACTGGTCTTGTCCTTACGCAGAAGAAGTACTCCTTGGAGTTGTTACAGAGAGCTGGCATGCTGAAGTGCAAACCGACCACCACACCCATGTCGTCTACCGACAAGATAACAGCTGTTGATGGTGACCTTTTGTCTCCTGCGGATGCCACAGAGTACAGGAGCATTGTTGGTGGACTTCAGTACTTGACGATCACGAGACCAGATATCTCTTATGCTGTTAACAGGGTTTGTCAGTATCTTCAGGCTCCCAGAGATACTCATTGGGCTGTTGTTAAACGCATTCTTCGTTATGTTCAGTTCACCCTGACATTTGGTATGCATATTCGGCCGACTTCCTCTCGGGTCCTTTCGGCCTTCTCTGATGCAGATTGGGCTGGTAGCCCAGATGACAGGCGATCCACGGGGGGTTATGCAGTATTCTTTGGCTCTAATTTGATCGCCTGGAGTGCTCGGAAACAGGCTACTGTGTCACGTAGCAGTACTGAAGCTGAGTACAAGGCTGTGGCTAATGCTACTGCAGAGATTATTTGGGTGCAGTCTTTGCTTCAGGAGTTGGGTTTGTCTCAACCACAGCCTCCTATTCTTTGGAGTGATAACATCGGTGCTACATACCTTTCTGCAAATCCAGTATTTCATGCCCGAATGAAACACATTGAAGTTGACTATCACTTTGTACGGGAACGTGTATCACAGAAGCAACTCCAGATCAAGTTTATCTCATCTAAGGATCAATTTGCAGACATCTTCACTAAGCCTTTACCGCTGCCACAGTTTGAGGCTTGTAGGCGCAATCTTACCCTTCTCAGTTCTTTAGAAAGTGGCTAAGATTGAGGGAGGGTGTTAGACTATGTATAGCTTCTGTACCTATGTACGTATATGGTACATATTGTAACACAATCATTATATATAATGAGATAAGCCACCCCTAGAGGGTTGTGCTGGTTCCCCAAAACTTATTGTCTTACAGTGCGAACCCTAGTCCTCCCTCTCTTCCCTCCCCTCACGCCGCTTTGCTCTCCCCACCCCCACTCGACGCCATTGTCGCTGTGCCGCCGTCGCTCACGTAGCCACCGGCCACCCCACATCGCACCGCCGCGTCCAGGAGCTCCGCCATCGTCTTCTCCGTCGCCCTCGCCTATCGGTTGGAGGTCGAGCGGCCTACTGCCACGCCATCGCGCGATCTTCTCCGCCACGGCCGCCACATCTCTCGACGAGCGCGACGCGTCCGGCCGTCCTCGCGCCTCCAGACCACGTCTACGAGCTTCGTAGTGAGCTCCTCTGTCGATTCCCCTCGTTTTCCCCTTCGATCCGTGCACTTTTACGCCGTTGTTCTTAGCGTACCGAGCTCGGTCGGAGCTTTGCTCCCGTGTACGAGCTACTGCTCATGCTTGTTATTGCTGCTGCTACCTCCCGTGCGCCCGCCCGCTGCCGTGCTGCGGCGCCGCTGCTGCCGTTGCCGCCTTCTGCCACTGCCGCCCTGCTGTTGCGTGCCGCTAGCCACGCTCCCCTTCTGCCGCTACTGCAGCCGCCACTGCCTACAGCGCTGCCACCTGCTGCTGGCGTTCGCTGCTCTGCCGCTATGCTTGCTGCTGCTTCTACTGCTCCTCCTAGCGGCAGCCGCTGCTGGTAATTGCCGCTGATGGCTACTCCTTTGTTGGCTTCGGCTATGGCCGTGGCCATGGCCAAGGGTGGCCTGTGCTGTGTGTGCGTGAGTGTGTATGATGTGGGTGTGTGTGTGTTCTGCGTGTTGTGTGTGCTAGCAGCTGGCCATGGCCGTGTGTGTCCGTGTGTTGTATGTGCCTTGTGCAGCGTAGTGTGTGTGCGCCGTGCGTGTGGCCGGCTGGGCTATGCCTAGTAATGGCCGGCCCTTACTTAGATTAGTACTACTACTAGTAGGTCTTAATTAGTGCTAAGTTAGTCTAGTAGTAGATGACATGTGGGCCTCCATTAAATAAATTAGATTTATTTGATTGTTTAGATAAATAGTCTATGACATGTGTGCCACATATGCCCTTTTGACTAGTCAAATTGACTTGGTCAATTCGGATTAAACTAAATATAATAAATCCAGAATTTTTAAAAAATACTTAAAACTTTGGAAAATCATAGAAAATTAATTGTAACTCCGATGAAAATACTTTGTACATGAAAGTTGCTCAGAACGACGAGACGAATCCGGATACGTAGCCCGTTCGTCCGTCACGCATCCCTAGCATAACGAATACGTAACTTTCCCCCTCCAATTCATCTGTCCGAAAAGACGAAACCCTGGGGATATTTTCCCGGATGTTTCCCCCTTCACCGGTACCATCCCTAGCACCGCTACTTGTCATGTCATGTATCGCTATGCATCTGTTTGCTTAATATTTAATGTTTCTTCCCCCCTCTTCTCTCGCTAGACACCGAGACCGACGCCGCTGCTACCCAGTACGACTACGGTGTTGACGACCCCTCTCTCTTGCCAGAGCAACC